>NC_072463.1:8227250-8292250 GCF_027596085.1 Anoplopoma fimbria | reverse complement strand
GCAGGCTGTATTTACGTGTATCTACAATGTGTGTGTGTGTGTGTGTGTGTGTGTGTGTGTGTGTGTGTGTGTGTGTGTGTGTGTGTGTGTGTGTGTGTGTGTGTGTGTGTGTGTGTGTGTGTGTGTGTGTGTGTGTGTGTGTGTGTGTGTGTGTGTGTGTGTGTTTTCTGTGTGTGTGCACATCTGTTTGTAATATGGCAGTACAAAGCAGAGATTTACTACAGGAGCCAACTCAAGTATGGCTTATTAAGCTCCAATAATGTCAAACCAGGCCTTAACAAAAAGCTGGGGACCTGTCTCTGCTGTCAACACACACACACACACACACACACACACACACACACACACACACACACACACACACACACACATAGACACACACATGTGCACAAATACACACACATACACAGTTTGCTGACAGGCTGCCCAGCTTTGTAGGCCAAAGCTTACAAAGTAGAACGACTGTGGTGATCTAATGTGAGACTGCCCTGTATATAAGGAAAGGATGTAGCCCGGGGCTATATATACACTTACTTCCTGGTTTGTTTCTGTCACCTGGAGGCTGAGGAAAACAACAAGACCTTTGGTTATAGGCCAGCATGTCAGGAGTACAAAGACAATGGCTGCAGCATGTATGACTCACCGTGCCGCAAAGACACACACACACACACACACACACACACACACACACACACACACACACACACACACACACACACACACACACACACACACACACACACACACACACACACACACCACAGCCTCCCTTGGGTTAGGCTTAGAAAAGAACATTCCCTCATTATAGCAGCAGTTCAAAGGCGGGAGTGGGAGCACTGTGCTGTTACTATGGCTCTAACTGGCTGCAAGCCTGGACCGTCATACCAACCACTGTCACAATTTATCATACTAACACACTGACCAATAGCCTGGCACACACACACTCACACATACACACTAATGCTGGCTGACCAACAGTGATGTCAAATACAGACTATCCCACACTGCAAAATGATAAATAGTTAAAGACATGAGACAAAATAATTATACGTTAAAATAATAATAATAATGTTCATTATGTGGTATTATATTATGCTCATTTCTTTTCTTATGCAGCCTCTTACACTTGAATCGTGTTTTATTCTGCCGTCTTATTACCTTTTGTTATTTTGTCTTTACTTTGACTGCCCTCCTTCTCTCTTCTTCTCTTTCAACTGTTGCTTCCTGAGTGTCAACACCTTTTCATTGAGGCAGTAGAAGCAAACATCTTTTTTTTCCTTTTTTGGGTTTAACCAGCTATTCTAAAATCCACCTCTACATTCTTAAAGTCCACCCTAAATTAACTCCTAGCTGGTTCCTAAAAAGTAATTTCCTAAATCTGGTTGCACCATTAAATCTTAAGAAATGTCTTGGCTTATAAGTGAAATTGATCCAATCAAAAGATGTAACTATGTAAACAGGAAGTTACTAAAGCGTCAGTCTATAACAAAGCTGAAAGAAATAGGGGGAAAATGATATAGTGAACTTAACTGCCAATCTTTTGTAAAGATAGGTATAACTATGTTTTATTTATGCATTAATGAAGAAATAATGTCTGTTAGTGTTAGTAGTTTTAATGCAGTGAGAAATATATGATGATATTAATCTAACCAATGTTATTTAGTATTTGAGTGTTTTGAATTTTGAGGTATGTAGTGTTTTATTTGTAAAATCATCCCAAATGATTTTATCAAGTGTCTGATTAGATGTGTCTACTATATTAAGAGGCTAACATTAGTTGCTTTAAATATTCAGTAACAAATACTCTATACATGTAAACTAGTTTTTACAGACATGTAAATAACCGTTTAACAATTAAGCTTCAAATCGGCTGAGTTTGAACTGACAAAGAGCAGGTGCAACTGGCTCCTAGCTTCAAAGAATTATTCCATTTGTAAAAGTCGCTCATGCAATGTTTGTATATTTTTCTGCACATTTACATGCATACATGCTGATTTCATGTATGTAAAATCCCCGACTTTGACTGCGGCGTGCTGCACTAGAGGGCTGCTCCACATTAGGAAAGTCTAGACCTGAACCCTGGGCTTATAGTGGCAGCACCAAAGCCACATGCTCGGCTAAACCCACATCCCAGCTAGAGACTGTATGCTCTTGGCACACACTGAGGCTTTATGGGTAAATGTATGAACCACCCTGTGAGTTGATGTCTTAAACAGATGAAATAAAATGACAGGGAAAGCACCACGAGCACGCAAAGAAGGAGAGAAGATACTGGCGGTATTTGTCTGTCAGGATCAGAGAGTGGATGTGATTCACAGAGTGGATACAACTAAAGAGGTGTTGATTAACAGATGGAGGATGAAAGAAGAGGAGGAGGGGGAGAGAAGAAGAAAATAGGAGACATTTTGCGTGCAGATTGTAGGCATGCACTGTGAGGTAAAAAGGAAAGGACAAGAGTGAAGATTTTGTTGGAGTCTTGTGGTGATATGGACGAGGAGAACATGGCCCCCGTCTCCGAGGATCAGGTTGTGTGTGACGCACTCAGAGACAGTGAGACTCACAGACATGTGCACACATTCATACCCTGAGATGAAAAGGCAGCCGGACATTTGACCGTGAGCAGCGACTGGGGTCACATGCCCAAACAGATCTCCGAGAATAGACTCTAAACACTGGGGAAGAAAATAACAGCGTAACAGCGGATGTAGCGTGTGTGTGTGTGTGTGTGTGTGTGTGTGTGTGTGTGTGTGTGTGTGTGTGTGTGAGAAGAGATCGCTAGAAAAAGGCATTTTTGTGTGTTTGTTTTATGTTTGTGCATTTATTATTAGACTTAACTCGGCTTATAAATGAGCTATACTGTTACTTTTTAAAGTCTTGCTTTCATCCCCGGCTGTATTGAAGTCGTTTAATATCAATAAAATCTCGAAGTTGTGATTTTATTGTTGTTCCCACTAATTTTCCTTCAGTTGAGGTTGTTTGCAGCCACAAGTTTAATAGAAGGAAAGGAAGGAGAGTTGAGGGAGAGGTGAGGGGAGTCCAGTTTTATGGGCTTGTTTGTATGTTGGGTTGTAAATACCCCCCCTAACAGGCTTAAAGTGACAGCTGGTCCCACAGAGCGCCATAGCTGGTCCTGCTGAAGCTGCTGTACAGTAAAACACACAGTTTGAAACTTTGAAAATATCAAGATGATATATTTTATTCTCAAATTTAAACCTGCGGTTAGATGACATCGCCTCTGCCTTTTTAATGGTTTTCAATCATGAGTTGAAACCCACGAGGCCTTGTGAGCCAGATCATGAACAGTCGCCATTTAGGAGAAATACCACAAGAGTCAGGGTCCTAGAGGTAGATGAAAACCGCTAACAGTAGGGAGGAATTAGGTTTCTGTTGGGTTGAATTAAACCAAATTTGCCGTACCATTATACATCATGGAAATCCTGATTACAGGGTTAGTATGTTGCATGAAAAAGCAGTAGCATGAAGTGTTTGGAAATGGAAAGTCTTATTGAGCCAGGCTCCGTAGAAATATCTGCCAAATTGTAGAGCTTTATCGAAGAGTATTTGAAAAAAACATGTTTTTTGGATGGCGATAGTAAATCAATCGAAAATGTGTTATTTTGCAAGTGAAAAACACCAAAAATTCCTTAGTTTCTGCTTGTCAAAATTGTCGCTTTGCTGCTCTTCTTTGTTTTCATTGAATGTCTTTGCGTTTTGAACTGATGGTTCGGCTCTTTTTTTATATATTGGTGTCACACTGGGAACAGTTTTCCAGTAAATATGAGGTAGACAAAAATAAGAGGGACTTTAGGAGGTTTTCTGGTGGAATAAGGTGACAGGATATATATATACAATTGTGACATTAATCTGTTTTTGCTCTATAGTTTCATATATTTGATTTAGTTTGCAGCGATGTAGTTAGATGGTTTTTAGACGGTTTAATTGTATGTCTTTTAACATGTTGGCACCATTTTGGAAATAAGTGTTTTCACTTTAACATGTTATCACTTGCATAGTTTTTTTTCTTCTTCTTCTTCTTAAATCCATAAATAAATCAAAATGGCTTTCTACGGACTCTTACAATATAAACAATAATAAAGAAAAAATCCGTATTGAAAATGTAAATAACCATTAGTTGCAGCCCTTATTTGGATGATGGCAGTCTTCTGCTCTGGCTCAAACCGACGTGATTGGTCGAGATGTTGAGGCTGCAGAAGGCTTGACGAACATGTGAGACGGGCTGTACCACAAAGTCCGGATTTAGATGTGGTTTTGTGTGTGTGTGTGTGTGTGTGTGTGTGTGTGTGTGTGTGTGTGTGTGTGTGTGTGTGTGTGTGTGTGTGTGTGTGTGTGTGTGTGTGTGTGTGTGTGTGTGTGTGTGTGTGTGTGTGTCTGTTTACTCGTGCATGGCGGTGAGATAAGGAGGGGTGAGTCAGTGGTGCTTTCGGAACACGATGACTCTCCTCACCTTCTCTGTGACGACGGGGCCATGGCGACAGGGGTTTGCGGTTAGAAACCCTAATCTGCTCCTCATATGACCCTCTGATGGACAGGGACAGCAGTCAACGCACACACACACCCACACACACACACACACACACACACACACACACACACACAAACAGCTCTCAGACTAGTTAGTTTAGCTTTGGCCCTCCAGTCTAAACATGCTCTTATATGGATTTCTGTTAAATTTGGAGGAGCGAGAAAGACATTTATTTGAATACGTCTTCCTGCGACAGTGTATATACTTTGTTTCACTGATGAGACGTCCTTAAGATGCTACTTTTGGACGTCTAGACCACAGATGCCAGAGGTGTTTAAGATGTGTACTCTGTGTTTTTTACATATCTAAGCTTGCTGTGTTCCAGCTCTTCTTCTTTATAAAATAATTGAAACTCCATCTGATTTGGTGTATAAACTAGAAATATCCTTCTAATGGATATCTTGGTACTTCCTCATCAATGACTACAGTCTTTTATAAAGACAACAGACAAAAAAGTAACCTCAAATATTTTCAACTTCATCAACACGGGGCAATGGGAAATAATCACCTGTGAATTTTAGTTGTCTTGGTCTTTTATTGTGAAAGGTAAGAACCTTATCAGTGGATCTGGTTTAAGCTGCCTTTAACAAGGTTGAGCACAACATGATTGGCTGATGCCTTTTTATTTTTTCGACGAGTAATATCCCTCTTCTTTGTGAAAGTTTTCATGGCAAAAACAACAGAGTTTATATAAACGGTAATGTCACTGCTGTAAGTTCAGCCTCTATTTCCTAAAATCTGCCTCTGTGTTATGTAGTTTGCAGCTTTATTTAGGTCTCTTTCTTATAGTTATTGAAGCAAAAAAAGGCAGAAGTGATTGGAAACCCTATAGCAGGCGGTCGTCAAAATCTGTCATGCTTCTCCTTCTCCTCTCTAGTGTGTGATTCACCCTCGGTAGTGTCTATGTGTGTGTGTGTGTTTGTGTACAAACATTATGCTGTCATTTTACAACCTGTCATGCCGCACTTGACACATATCACCATATATCTAAACTCCACTGGCTGCACCGCTGATGCGTCCCATGATCAGCTGCTAGTGGGCAGATCCATCATCTTGTCAGTTTACTGCTTATTTCCACGGTTGTTGCAGTTTGGTTTCACAAGTGTTGGGTTTTAGTGTGGGAGTGAGTCTGTGTAAAGCGATTTGTTACTTTTGAATGATGTCTATTAGTGTAAAAAACACTGCGGTATCCGGGGAATGTCTGAGTCCAGAACGTTTTGGAACGAGCCATTCAGCTCTGATCAGCAGCGGATCTCGGACACGGTCTGGTTCTGGCTCCATGTCGTCTAGTCTTGGTCTACTTCTCTTCCTTTTTGGGCTCTAAGTGTGCCTGAATACTCACCACCTCATTATTAATTATGGTCACCCCATTTGTTTTGTTTGTCATATTAGCTATTTTGGTACCGCTGATAAACCTTTACTAGATTACACTCTTCTGCTGTGAAACACATTTAATCTAAATGGGATTGGCTTTGCTAATTTTACAGCAAGACCATCTTTGGCTGTGTGTGTGTTCTTTACATATTTATTATGTTAATATATTATATGATAGGCTGATGTCAGTGGTCAAGATGCATTGTGGGTAATGTAGGTTTTCCTTGCTAGATTTTGACAGGGAAGAAGAATGCATGTAATAACAAAATATTATATTCTTGCTTGTTTTTCATATTTTTGGTTTTGCTGTATCGAATTTGATGCATTTTTATGCCCTAATGTGTCCATTGTGAGTCTGACAGTGTTATAGGAGTGCAATTTTTATTGATGGAGTCGTCTTCTAAAGGACGATGGGGGTCAGGGAAAGAAAAATGATTTGAAGTGAACTTTGATGAACCGACTGAGTTATTGCACAGATATTGGTGATGCTTCGGCTCACTCATTTTGAGCCCCACTGCTCCAAACAGAACCTTTTCCTTCCTGCTTTTTTTCCTCAGATAACTGTACGGTTTTGGATGTGTGTGCATTCAGCTGTTTCTTGTTGGAAGTTGTTGGTGTAAGCTGGTTGCCTTTGGGACTGCATTGTAGGTGGAAGCAGAAATAAAATGTTGACTGTCTGAAAGCAGGTCAGCTGTCTTTGCACATTACATTAGATTTATTTGTGTGTCCTTTGTCTTCTGTGCCGGCGTGCATGTTTGTGTGGGAAATGCGTGTGACTGATGTCTGATGTCTGTGTGTCTCATTGTGCATTAGCAGAACGAAGCCAAAAGCATGACATCACCCAAAATGTGCTTTTTAAAGTTGCAACAGTGCAGACGCCGGGTCATAGTGAGCCCTGGGCAAGGCAGGATGGACAGGTGTGTGTGTGTGTGTGTGTGTGCGTGTAGGTGTTTATTTTTGTTTGTGTGTTGGCGTGTGCTTTTGCATGCTTGAATTAACGTGCATGTTTGTGTGTGTATGAGTGTAGCGCTGAGGTGTATTTGTTTGTGTATGTTTGTAGCTGCAATTGTGTGTGTGTCTTCTCTTTGCTATTTGCTAAATATGTGTTTGTTTGTGTGTGTGCGTACTTCGTGTTTGGATATTTTTTACCAGATGCCAGCTTTCATCAGCATCATCGTCTCATGTGGCCTACAATGTTGCTTATTTGCGGCGGCTTTTTTTTTTAACCCTCTGCGGTAAAAGCAGGGTGTGTGTGTGTGTGTGTGTGTGTGTGTGTGTGTGTGTGTGTGTGTGTGTGTGTGTGTGTGTGTGTGTGTGTGTGTGTGTGTGTGTGTGTGTGTGTGTGTGTGTGTGTGTGTGTGTGTGTGTGTGTGTGTGTGTTGGCCTTATAAGGCCACGCTTTTTTAACCAGGAAACATTTAAGGCTAAGAAAAGACGTGAGTCACTGTGTTACTTCATCTGCTCAACAGCACAAAAACATCCTCTTTTTTTCCCCTGAACACCTTCTCTAAGTGTGTGTGTGTTTGTGGGTGTGTGTGTCCTGGAGTGCTTGTGGTAGTTGTTTAGTTCCTAATGTCGTTGTGAGCTATTCACACAGCCCACTTTCCCAAGAGATGTGAAGAGCGCTGGAGGAACAGCTGGTATAGCACTGGAGTTGCGGAACTGTGGAGGAGCACTTGTGCCAACTCAGCCTGTGAAGTAGGAGAAAGCAGCCAATTTGAGATGAGGAGGAAAAAATTAAGTGAAGGAGGGAGGGAGATGATGAGGATAAGAGGGAGTGTGAGGGAATGAAAAGGGAAGATTAAAGCAGGAGAAAAAACAGATGTGATGGACCAAGTGAGATGGAGAATGTCTCTGTCCGCTTGTTAATTGTACTTATTGGAAACTTAACATGTTTAAGAAGAATACTTTAGTTTTGCGGTAATTTGCTACATTACAGATTTATCTAGAGTCAGACAAACTCAAGGATGTGTGTTCTGTGTGCAATTTGAAGGTATGTTTAATGTTGGGTAAGCCGTGCTTAGCTCAGTTTCAGTCAGAAACATGTCAAACATGTGGCGAAGCATGAAGGAATCACCTGATGTCTGTCAGCTAATGTGAGCACAATTGTACTAACTAACACGATGCTTTATTAATCAATGAAGGGATTAAACTCAGGATTATTTTATCAATAAATTGATTGTCTATTAAATGTTAGAAAATAGATTCCAAAGTACAAATATTCAGTTTACCGTGAGATTTCAAGAAAGACAAAGAAAAGCATCACATCCTGACATTTTTGACGCTAGTTCACACCCATTTTTTGCCATATATATTTACTTTACAGGTTTATTATCAAAATAATTGCCTATATTATAAATAAACTAATTGTTGCAGCTCTAAATGGATGTCCATAGGATCATGTATGTCCTTTTCTCAATTGTTGGAAATAGCCTGTTAACATTAGTTATACTAAAATGCTGAATAGTAGTTTTAGTCGGTAAGGTTTATTGGAGCCATGGCTGAGGAAACTTAATGTTATCATTAATCAGCGTTCAGTGGGATCTACTTCACACATGTTTTTAATCTGGTCTGTGCACTGTAACGTTTGTAATGTTTTCACTGTGAGGCCATTCTCATCTGTGCTGCAGAAATGGCTCTACTGCTGCGTGCTGCAGTGACCTACACATACCATTCAACTTTATTGCCTGGTAGGGAAAGTAATACAAAACACATTGATCAACTTCTGTGATAAGATTAAGATATATTGCGACCATACAAATGTAAATCATTACTCTCTTTGTCACGTGCTTTCTCTCTATGTTTACATGAGAAATGCCTCCACAGTGATTTTCTAAAACTGTCCCTGTAGTCCTGAACCTGCCTGCATTCAGCTTAGTGTCCTGTTCAGCCCCAACTGCTGTTCTGACCTATAAAGACCAGTGATATTACTTTGGGACGTGCTCTATCAAGCCTGCAGACGGGGGTTTCATCATGAAAATCTGTGTGTGTGTGTGTGTGTGTGCGTGCGTGTGTGTGTGTGTGTGTCTCTCCAGAGTGCAGTGATTTGTGCTCTCAGCAGCCTGGGTCTCATCCAGACAATAAGTTTGGCAGACATAACGAGAGAACCCCCAAGTCACTGCCAAACACACACAAACACACGCACACGCACACAAACAGACTCACACCACTGTACATATTCAGTCCTAAAGTTTTGCCATTCATAGATATAAATATTGGTTATTTTACATTTCCTACTATTTGTTAAATCTAAACAAACATATGTAATCTTTCTTACTTTAGAACACAGACACCTTAACCGTCCCTTGACGCTTAGTTGCAACAGATATCCTCCGATTGTTCTCCTGCTTGTCTTTTGGCTTGTGTACAGACGTCTGGTTTACAGCTCTGAGCTCGTCTCTGTGAAGGACCTGGCAGGGCTTTTTTTTTGCAATCCAGGCCACCAAAACTCCAGCTCTCCTCCTCAAGAGAGACTAATGGCCTTGTGCATCTGACACAGTTAACGTAAAACATCTTGCTGTGTTTTAAATTGCACATATTTTACTTTACGGTTTAGGTTTAAGGTTTAGTAGACAGGAAAAAGGAAGATATGGAGGGGTTCATCTAAGATTCAAATAAATACTGTTGTGGCAATGTGTTTTGTGCTTTCTGTTGGGCTGCCAAAACAGTTTGATATCAGATTTAAAGAAAATAAACTGCAAATTCCCTGCCGTACCGTTTTTCTCTTGTGGTGAATAGGTTTAGGTTGCAATTTTTTTTCACATGCACGAGCGAGACAATTGTTTATCTTCTTCCCATTTTGAACGATTTGATTGCCAGACAGGCCATCTTTCTTCTTTGTCCCCCCAGTCCCTGACTTTCTCTGCAGCTGTAGCTTAGGCAAAATAAATGATGATAATTGTTAAAGCGTGGCCCGGGTCTGACGAGGACAGAGCTGTCTCCCAGAGTATCTTTCTATCTGTCTACACCTCTGTTTCCCTGCCAGAAAATGACAGTGAGAGAGCTGATTGATGCACAGCTGATGAACAAACTCCGAAACATTTTTGCCTCTGTTTCCAAGAAAATATGACTGTGTAGTTTATGTGTGTGTGTGTGAAGGAAAACAGGCAGAGTCAATAAATAATTCATATAAGGATTACAGAAAGATGCAGAGAATTGGGTCAGAACTGCAGTTAGTTCGATGGACATTTGATAAGATCAGAGCGTGGGAGAGGGGAAAAAGTGAAAGAAAGAGTTAAGACAGAAAGGATAGATGGATGGAAGACAGGCAAGGTCTTCTTAAACAACTGTACAAATGCATTAATAACTGCACATTACTGTACAGAGTTTGCACATGTGTTGTATTCATTTCCTAATAAGTATGTGTTTGTGTTTCTCAGAGGAGAGTAATGGTGGTAGAAAGCCCAGTAATCCCTCTTTTGTTCCGACTTTTGTCCCCCATTGTGGGGCAGAAGTCAATACCCACAAAGCCACTAGTCTCTCGGTCGTGTTCAGTATTTTTATGGCATAGCGGAGGCTCTCTGTTCTCTCTGTGTGATCGCGGTAGCAACACTGGGGTTGTGTATCAAGCTGTGTGTTTGTGTATACAGTGAGAGGGCGAGTATAGACCTGTCCTCTCTACCCCGGGGGTTTGTTTGGGGTTTCCTATTTGGGCCTTCTTCTTCATAAAGACCCACTTCCTTTGTGAGGCCCCCCAACAAACGCACACAGCAAAACAACATGCATATGTTCACGTGGGCAAAGTCACACAAAGTACACAACTTCTTTTCGTGCAATTTGCTGATGTTCAAACACACCCACACACACACACACACACACACACACACACACATGCTCGTACATGTTTTTGGTGGCTTGAGTGAAGGTTGTGACAAAAGTGGCCTCTGGGGATTTAGTGCTTCCTGGAGAAGGTCACATTGAAGGAAGGACTTTTTTTAGATGGAGTAGAAAGAAGGGAGGGACGGGAGAGAGGGAGCAAAGAAAGAGAGAGAGAGAGAGAGAGCTAGAGAGAGGATTGGAAGGAGGGAGGGGAAATAGGTTCTCACAAATAACCTCAGGGAAAAACAATCTACGCCGTCTTGTTCTTCTTTTGAATCCAAAGAAGTAAGACATGGAGGAAGCAAAGGATTAAGGAGGCTGATAAGAATTTCACTGCAAATTGCATTATTGTGCACTTTTGTCAAAACCTCACATAAAGCTAATGGGTAACCATCACTATGTACTTTCAATCTGAGGAAAATGTGTTGTTTTAGCAATGAAATAAACCATCTTGGTTTGGACTTCTTAAAAATACATCCACAGTTGTCATGTCTAATGATATTACTGGTTTCAGCTTTACGCTTTGGCTTGTGGATGTTGAACTGAAAGCTGAGAACCTCCATGCACTCTCCACTAACTCCCCCGTAAAATATGTCCAGAAAAATAATAAAAAGTAAAGAAACATCGCTCAGCCGTCACCAGATTATAGCAAGGCTTGAAAAGACGCCACAGAGAGTGTGTGTGTGAGTGTGAGTGTGAGTGTGTGTGTGTGTGTGTGTGTGTGTGTGTGTGTGTGTGTGTGTGTGTGTGTGTGTGTGTGTGTGTGTGTGTGTGTGTGTGTGTGTTCACTACTGAATCATCTTTTTCTGTAATATGTGACAGTGTGGCATGTGCAGGCATTTATGGGTGGGTGTACAGTGTTCGCGTGCGTGTGTGTGGAGGTTGCTCAGTGTTATAAACACCAGTGGAGTTTGTTTACATGCTCGATAACACTTTGCGAAGCTGCCGTTTGCTAAGATATGCACACATATTATAAGTGTGTGTACAGCAAAGAGGAAGGAGTGTGAGTGCGTGTGTGTGTGTGTGTGTGTGTGCGCGATTACTAACCCATAATAGTGTATTTCTAACTGTCTGTCCAGATTTCAAGTGCAGCTTGCCAGGAAGTGTAATTTCCTGCTCAAGGGACTGATTCAGCATCATCCAGCTGTTGTGTTTGTGTGGAGAGAAAGAAGAGAGAAAGGAAAGAGAAAGATGAGATGACCGCCTGTTTTTTCCATACAACTACTTTATGGTTGTTTTTCCAGGTGCCACAAGCCCCCATCCCTACCTTGCCAGCCACTCTCCCCCACTCACAGACCCACCAATCATCCCTCCCCACTCCTCCCAATGCTCTTTTTCACACTTTTAAGTAGGAAACTCTGGCTTCATAATTCCCTTTGAGAACCCAGGACAGATCATATGTCCGCACTCTCAGTCGTAGTTGTAATAACAGTGTTGTTCTTTCTTCCTGTGGTTATTCTAAAAGACATGTATCCCTGTATGCAGTTCTGAACTTATATAAAGCTGCATGCCTTCATTGGCAAGGTCTTCAGGAATGCTTAAAAATGATTATTGAGTTCAAGACCGTGTGTTTATACTTTTCTGTTTTCTTTTAAAATCATATTGTAGATTGAAATCTGCGCTGAAAATAATACTTTCTCTGACAATTTCTATAAATATGCAGTTTGTTTGTACAGTTGAGATGAAGAATGAGGTGTGTAGGATTGCCTTCTCACCACAGTATTACATTTAATGTGTATGAATGTGTTTACAGTCAGTAAGGGCATAGGAGGGCACAGCTCTGAGGAATACGTTGCCTCTGAAGGGGGAGTGAAAACAGAGGGAGGAAGAGAGAAAGAAATTGTTGCAGTTGAAGGCTGAAACTGATGTAAATAAAAGATTACTGAAAGTATTTGATAGATCCATACAAGGTTTACTGAACAATATGTTTACTTAGTCTGTTAGTTCCTGGCAAATGGAAATCTGTATTTGCCTAAATTCTGAAATATGTCCCTCTGTCTGCTAACTTAACGTTGTAAAAATGTAACTTGTAGGTTAACTGATATTTAAATTACGATATGATTTTGCAATATTAGAGGGGATGATCATTTTAACATTATTATTCTCATTTATATTTAAAAATGTAAAACTGATGATGGTGTAATTCTTGTAGGGATCTGTACCAAACAAAGATGTTTTCTCAAAATATTGTGGCACTTGCGATTTCGCAGATTGCAGAAGGCCAAATTGTGATTTCGATAACATTTCAATTAATTGTGCAGCTCTAGCAGCGATGGAGCTCTTTGTTAAACCGTATTCAGGGTTTGGGACAGCTCTTTTTGTTTCTTCTGAAGCACTGAAAGTTTTCAAACATAGTACAGGATTGCGCGGGAGCATAGGCAAAAAGAATCCTTCCGACACACCTGCCTCTCTTTGGCTGGGTCGTGATTTGTCAGCGGGGTCAGAGGAAAACTCTTTGTAGCTCTGCTGTGACGAAAGAGCGAGTCACATCTTTTTTTCTACTTTGCCCGTTTAAACCTCCCACGCTTCCGTGTCTTTCTTCCGCCCCTCCTTTTGATCTCTAGGTGTTTGTGTGTGTATTTGAGGTTGATGTGGCAGGAAGTTTAGTTGATGATTAAGCTTCATAAGCCCTCTCATCAGCTGTCATCTGGATGATATGCGCACAAATGCACTCGCATGCATTCACATTCACAATTATCCACTTCTTGCCGACCTCCTTAATGATTTTCTTTGTATTTCCTCTGTTTTCCTTTTTCCTTCCCCCACCCCCGACCCCCCCACTCCCTCCCTCCCTTCTCTACTGGCTCGCAGGTGGTGTCCTCCTGTCAGAAACTCACACGCCCTCTGACACATGGCTGACAGCGGGAGACGGAAGGGGCGAGAGTGAGTACGGGACTGACAGAGATCCAGAAACTCGCACACGGAGAGGAAGAGGCAGTCGGCAATCTGTGGTCGGTCCCCTGCTATTCTGCAGCTGTGTTGGAGTCAGCGAAACGGTTCTGAGCTCCGTCAGGATTTCAGAAACCACAGAGTGAGATATAAGGGTGTTCTCCCTACGTCTTATTGCTCGGGGGATGAGCCTCTGCAGTGGGGGCAATGTTAAGGCCTCGCTGGCCTTGGATTAGGCCCCTGGGGGTGCTTCTCCGGAGGGGTTGCTGATACCCCAGCTGGATCTTCCGCCGTCGCCGTCCTCCACAGCTGTCATTAGCGGCTAATGAGCTGCTGCTAGAGAGGAAACGGAGAAGCTGCCTGTGGAGAGAGGAGGAACCTTACAGCTGTTATTAAGAGGCCCAGAGCTCTCAGACAAGGAATTCTTCCTCTGCAAGAGTGGAACCCTTTAAAGTTTTTTTTTTTTTATGTGCCAGCTTGAAAGGATATCGAATTTGGAAATAATTATTTTAAGACATCTCTATTCAGGTGTTGATTGCAATTTTTTTGACATGCTTCTGACAATGGTCACTATGCAGTTGAAAGACATATTTTTTCAGCAAACTGATTCTTTCAACTGAAGGAGTTTCAACATAACATATAATCCATTCATTTTTTGTTAATGCTACATTGTTTTTGTTTTACACTTTCATATTATTTTGACCTTCCTATGCCCTGAAGGATATTGGTCACCATGGCAGCAGCCTATCGTGTAGTGGTGAGCAGTGTCAGCTGCTACAACAGTGTGGTGGTGGACCGGCGCAATCACTCCCATGCTGTGCACTACTGCTCGGGGCCATGTGGGGCGCAGTCCCAGGGACTGGACTGTACCGTCGCACACCGCGGGACCTGTTCGGAGCTGATTATTGCACCTGACACTGCATACACTGACCCAAGTGGCTCACTCATACACTCCCATAACATGATCACCCAACAACTCCACAACCATGGGAAAATGACTGTTACCGTGGATACAACTTATAATGGTGGTTTAGAGAGGGCGGACAGCAGTGGCAATTTGTCTTTAGGGGAGGACAGCCCCACGTGGCGTGGGAAAAAGGCCCCCAGTGGCGGAGGCTCGACTGGGAACCTGAGCTCCTCTGGCAGTCTGAAGGACATTACCGAAGAAGCCATCAACCTGGCCAGTGGTAAGCTCAAAGAGTTTTCTTTTGACAAGCTCCGCCTCTCTTCCTCAAGCCACGTCACCTTCCGGAAAGGTCGTAAAGTCCGTCCTGACTCCCTCAGCCGTCGCTCCACCGACCTGGAGATCATCTACGGCCACTTCAGCTCCAACATCGCCACAAACGGAACTGCTAATGGCATGACAAATGGCACGGGTCCATCGAATGATGAGAACCTGCCGCCATTTGTGCCAGGAAAGGTCGCAGGCCTGGAGGAGACAAAGGTAAAGGGCAGCACAGCCACCTTGTCGGCCATCACCAAATTGAGTGGTGGATCAACGAGCAGCCTATCGAGTATTGGGTCTTTTGACCAAAGTCTGACCACAATGGCATCCCTGTACCGCAACACCCTGGGAGAGGAGAACCTTATTGCCCGTCTGCTGGAGAAGACACGAGCAGGAGCGGGCGCTGGGGGAGCAGGCGGGGAGGACATCCGTGCCTGCCTTGACATCCTGCTCAAATGTTCCGAAGACTTAAAGAAATGCACCGACATCATCAAGCAGTGCATCAGAACCAAAGCTGGTGGAGGGCCGGAGGACGGAGGAGCCAGTCCTGACAGTGTTTATCGGGCCGTGATGACCCGACTCAGCTCCTATTTGAAGAAACTACCTCTGGAGCTGGAGGGAATCGGAAGTTTGGGAGGCAGTGGGCCGGGTGCGCTCGGAAGCGGGCACAGCGATCTGGCTGAGCTGGTCAACACCCTTCACTCCATCCAGCAGGGACCGTTTTCTCCAATATTTGGCAATGAGCAACCTCCTCGCTATGAGGATGTGGTGCTGTCACCTCCGCTGCCAAAGACTGCTCCTCACTCTACATCGTCCACACTTTCCTCTGTTTCACCTTCCTCCTCGTCTTCTTTAAAATCAACCTCCATTCATACAAAACCAGTCCAAAGCTCCCCGTCCAGAGTCACTCCACTTACAAATGGACTTCAACATCCACATCCTTCTCCTGTCACACAACACACACTCTCTGCCCCATCAGTCACATGCCCTCCTCCTGGCTCCTCTCCAACACATTCTCCTTCCCCTCTTCGTACCTCCCCAACCCCACTGTACTCACACACTCCTCCAGCGTCCCCAATGGAGGCTCTTTACATTGAGGAGGAGGAGGCCGATGTGGGAAAGACACCGGAACAAATCTCACAGCAGACACACACTCCAACTAGAGGGGGGAACGCTACCCAGAACAAAAATGGGATAACATTGGTTCCTCACATGCACCTGTCTCAGCCACACACGCTCCATAACTCTTCAAATGCTTTGCCGGCCAGCCCTGGCTACAGCCTCAGTTGGCCTTCCTCCCCCTCACTGACAATCTCAGCACCCAAAGCTGTCTCACACAGGAATGATGACATTGACAAGCTTCTGATGGACTTAGAGAATCTGTCTCAGAGTATGAGCCACCCCAGAAACACTGAGCCTCCACTTCCAGCCAAAACCAGGAAGAGAGAAGGAGGCCAGGGAATCACCCCCAGTGAGGCCCTTACTCAGCCTAAAATGGCCCAGTTCCAAGTCCAGAAGCCGGCCAACCACCTAGCCATGAATGGCCCTACCACCAGGACTCCCACTCCTCCCCAGGGAGAGACCAGTGAAGCTGTGGTGGGAGAGGAGGAGGATGGGGCACTGCTGCTGAGGATCCTGGAGAGTATTGAGAGTTTTGCCCAGGAGCTGGTGGATTCTGGGGCGGGGAGCACAGGGAGTGCTGAGAGGAAATGTGGGAAAGAGCGGGAGGTGATGAGGCTCCTGCAGGATACAATGGCCACTGGCCGGGCTGATACCCCTCGGGAGAGCCCGAGCCCACCAGCTGCTCCCGCTGCTCCCTCCATGCACACACATGCAGCTACACAAGTCCCAGCTATACCGCCAAAACACTCCCTGGCAAACACGGCTGCAGTTTCACCCGCACCGACACCAATATCTGAAGTCGCTTGCAATGCTACATCCGAAGCTTTGCCCAAACCTACACCTAAAGCTGCCCCCAAACCTCTGCCCACACCCATACCTGAGCCTACAACTGAGGCTACAGATAATGTTACAGAAGCCTCTACAGGTGAGACTGACCCAACACCCATCCCTGCCCCTGTAGTGTCCACACCTGCAAGCCTGCATTCCTCCACACATTCAGCTGAACCTACACCTGTGGCTGCACCTGAAGCTCCAGCCCCGGTTGCAATCCCAACTGTGGCAACCACAAGAGATGCTGTCGTTGCCGTTGGCGACGCTGTTGCTGTGAGAGACACTGGCTCAACTCTCCTCATCCAGCAGACTCCAGAGGTGATCAGAGTAAGTGAAAAGACACACTTTCAAATTCAAACTACTGACACATGCACCAACCAGGGAGACATTTACTAAACATCATAATTACAAACTATTACAGCTGTATCATCTACCGTGTGATATTTTATTTTGCACAATACGATACTTCAAAATAGGAATTTCTAGGATTTACATCATGTAATGTCAGCAAACTGTACATCAGAGACCTGAATTATTGTTCTTTGTGTCTGGTGAAAACTAAATTCGTCATTATTGTGTCCCACTTTTCTGGCTGAATCACTAACTCGCTGCTTTATTAAAGGCAATGTCACTTCTGGTATTTGGAGTATGATGGCTTATAAACAGAGGTGGGACAGCTTTCTTTATCAAAGGCCCATTTTCTTTGATTTTGGAGGATATTTACATGCTGTGCAGCTTTGATTTTATTGATGATTTCTGTATTAACACATAGTAAAGCTGTTTAATATTATGTGGAAAGTTGAGTAAACTGATGATTGATCATTATACATAGCAACATCATCTCAGTATATATTTTAAATGTTACTGTTGCTGTGGTGTCAGAAGCAAATAGACAGGAAGTCTGAGAGTGGCTGACTAAGAGACAGACAAACGGGAACCAAGAAACGGAGTGATTGACAGCATTAGACTGAGAATAGCCAGTTTTGTAAGAAAGCCCCTATTGCTTTCAATACATGTCATATTAATCGCCCAGGCGAGGATTTTAACGCCGTGACACAACAGGGTTGATGTGCCTGTTATTGATGGGCCGTGATAAAAAGTATTCATTAGCTGCGATGAACACGCTGATACAGTTTCCCTATCTGGGCTTGAATAAAAGACGCTGGTGCTCTGAATCATGGAACAGAACAGCTCATTGTGTTAGGAGTGGCTCTTTGTTGACTTTTCCTCGTTTCTAACTAGTGTTTTGTGGTGTGTGTGTGTGTGTGTGTGTGTGTGTGTGTGTGTGTAGGCTTGTGTGTGTGTATGTGTGTGTGTTGGCTCCCCTTTCCACCCTGGGGAATATTTAACGGTAATTTTGGGTTGTGCTACAAAGGTAAAGAGAGGGTAAGGCAATTGGATGTGTTTATGTGTGTGTGTGTTTGTGCCTCGGTGTGCATAACACACTGACGCTGCCGTGAATAAACTTGTTACCTTAGCTTGCCTCTGATGTGGCTGTTTGACAGCACATCGTGGATTGATGTAATTATCTATGAAAAACAAACACCCATTATCAACACCGAAACAGAGCATCAAATCATTACTGCCTCACTTCTTTTGTTTTTCTTCTCTCCTTTACTAATTTGCTCATTTCTTTGCTCTCCCATCGTCCCTCTTTCTCCACACCAGTCTGCTGTTTATGTGTGTTTATTTACTGAGCTGTGTAACCTTATGCCCTGCTGATATGTAGGGCACCTATTTATGAGGTTACCATGGTAGCTGCCACAGAACAGAACAGCCAGCAAGCGAACACATCATTACGCAATCTTATTCCTCCTCCGTCCTCTGTCTGCCTATCTATCCCTCCTTCCTATCTTTTTTTTGTTTATATCCTGCTCCTCTGCCTCCACATTTCTTATAATCTCTTGCCATCATTTCTTTAGACTTTTCCCTCTCTTTCCTGCACCCTTGTTTTTACTCTCAGTGTCCTTCCTTCACCTGGAGTCAGTCTACGTTGACCGCCACTTCTCTTCCCGCCCTGTGATTGGCCACTGTGTTATTTTGGGAGCGGTGAATAACAGTTGTTGCTGTGTGGAGGGCAGAGAAAACCAATGAGAGGTTGCTGATTGGAGAAACAGCAGGAGGGGGGGAGGAAGGTGGGGCAGGGTGGGGTAGTGTGTATGTGTGTGTGGGGGGGGAATTTGTTGGCACAGCGAGTGTTAACGGTATCGTTACCCTGCAGCCCCCTCCACCTCTGGCAAAGCTAGGTGTGAGGGAGACCTAAATCTGTCTGCCCCTCTGTACTATGGCATCCCGCTAACAGACTTACTGTCGCCACAGTGTAAATGGACCTGGATATGTCTGTGTGTGTGTGCGTGAGTGTGTGTGTGTGTGTGTGCGTGAGTGTGTGTGTGTGTTTGATGGTGTGCATGTTTGTTTGTGTGTGCGCATCTATGTATTCACGTATGTGTGTGCATTTACATATGTGCCCTTGCATGTGTATATGCACACAGGTGCATTCATGTGAATCCCATTTGAATGAATGTGTGCTTGACCAAGCGTGTGTGTGTGTGTGTGTGTGTGTGTGTGTGTGTGTGTGTGTGTGTGTGTGTGTGTGTGTGTGTGTGTGTGTGTGTGTGTGTGTGTGTGTGTGTGTGTGTGTGTGTGTGTGTGTGTGTGTGTGTGTGTGTGTGTGTGTGTGTTAGTTGGCCTGAGGGTAAGTTGACCCAGCTACTGTGGGTCACAGCTGAGTTTGGGAATAGCTCTCTGACACCCAATACCAACTCTGGCACTCTGGGAATTATGCTAATATCCCTCAGCGCCAACCCCGCCTCCTGCCTCAGTCGCACATTAAACTGCCAATCAAACTATAAACAAGGCATGTCCACGTTCACACACAAGTGTGACAATGCCCTTGCACTTTCATACACAACTACTTACACACGGCACCTTGGAGGTGTGTAGCTGTGTTTCCCTTGGCATTGTCATGGCTTTGATGGGAAGCTCTGCTAAGCCCTGTGGGTTGACACTGGCCTCAGGCGGTAACATCCTCATCTGTGTATGTGTGTGCATGTGTGTTTATTGTTGATTCTGCTGCTGACAGACTAATACAGGGCTTTCTGCACCTGTCAGAGCAGACCCATTAATCTCCATGGATACAAGGAAGCCAGCTGATATAAATCAGAGGCAAGGCCACAACAGTCAAACTCAGAGTAGGGGGATGTGGCGGCCGTGATGCTGAGAGCAGAGTCGACTAAATCTGTTAGTGGTACTTGAGGTCAATGGCCTTCCAGCGGCAGTTGGTCTATCTTTCTCTTAAACCCTTTTTTATTTTTGGCAAATATAAGAAGAGATATTTGAGATCACATTTCCCCCGATCCTAAGTCGGACCTGTATGTTTTTGTTTCAGTGGGGTTGTTCGAGTACAGATGGTGACATGATTTAAAGGCACACGTACACTCCTGGCTGTATGCAGAGATGCCATTCTGATGGCTTAATTAACCCGCTGCTGATCTGAGTGTATTTGCCAACTGCTGTGGAAGTGTTGCTAGGCTAGGATAGTGCTGGTCGGTAAAGACTTGCGTAACTGTATGCTGGAGAGTTCCCTCCCCAGCAAATTGATGAGAAAGCGGTGGAGCTTCAACTCACACTTAGTCCATACTTTGGGTCTGGACCCTAACTGGGACATCTTCTGCTGGAGAAAGAATAGTTTTGGGGTTGTTACTGCTAAAATGTCAATTGCGAAATTGAAACCTATCTTTAAGTGAGATCAATTGTCCTTTGTTGGAGCAATTCAACAAAATACTGTGTGAGTGAATAGACTTTTTGTCAAAAAATAAGCCACCCACTGTCTCGTAGTACGACTGCAACACACAAAGTCACTTTATCAAGTCCTATTGAGCCCCATCAAAAAGCAATAACACACCCATCGGAACAGGAAAAATATTTGGAGCAAATTCAGAAAGAAGGTTAAATAGAAAGTCTGTGCCTGGGCTGTGTAATCTCTCTGATCAGAAAAGGTTGGAAATTTACTAAATGAAACTACAACTATTTTCTTGAGAAAGCTGCGTTTCATAGTCATACAGTTGTCTTAAATTAACAGTTCTCTTCGGTGTGCCACAGCTTTCATGAAAGTGTTCACGAGATAAATGCCTCTCAAGGGCAATTCCTCATATTTCAGCCTGGTGTTGAGGGAGGTTTGAGTGCTCCTCTTTCTGACTTTTCCTGCTCATACTTTTTAGCAAACTGAGGGAAGGGACTGTTGACCTTTTTAGATAGAAAGTTCAACTTTTTTGGCAGAGGGAGGCTTAACAAAAAAAAAGGATAAAAGGAGTGATAAAGAAAAGCATGGTGAGAAAAAGGAAATAACAGGAAGACAGGAAAGCCAAATGAATGATGGTCTGTGTGAGACGGCGGGAGGGAGACGTTTTTTTGTCGTCTGTGAAGTTGACTTGGAGAACAGAAGAGTTCGTAGGGAGTTATTGAAGAAGAGGAACAGGCGAAAGAAAAAGAACGGAGATGAGAAAGAGACTGGTGGTGCTGGGGGAGGGGGGTTGAGTTGGTGAGGAGGGGGCCCCTGCAGCGTACAGTTGTTGACTTTGTCGGCAGAGGATGACATCATTCCTCGGCTGCTTCCACAGGAAATAAGGTCACAGTGGGAACCTCCGCCAAGCGGGGAAAGATGCCTGTTTCAACCTAGGTGCACAAGCATACAGATGAATGCATTCATTTATACATGCACACGCACACGTACATGCACACACACACACACACACACACACACACACACACACACACACACACACACACACACACACTCACACTGACACAATACACTGCCAGACAAGGGCCTGTGTTGCTATGTGTGAAAGGACTTTTCCAATACGATTCATACTACCCAAGGTTAGCCTGGACAATGAAACATTCACCACCCATCCCTTTGACACACACACACACACACACACACACACACACACACACACACACACACACACACACACACACACACACACACACACACACACACACACACACAAACATAGCACTTTTAAGCAAGTGACATCATGATTCACCACTCCCAGTGCAGGCTGGGATAGCATCCAACTGCTGTTCCCAGTGCAGCGGGCTCTGTTGGAGTGTGTACGATTGCACAGATGCTTGTCTGCACACACACACACACACACACACACACACACACACACACACACACACACACACACACACACACACACACACACACATATGCAACTTCTTTTTTTTTTTTTTTAATTCAAGTTACTTTTTCATCTGAAATGGTTTTAGCTCAGTGGGAGGCATTGCTGCGTAAGTCTTTGGGCCTCCCTCAGTGTCACCATGGAAACCACAACAACATGTTAGGCAAGCTGATGGGACTCCCCTACCCCAGAATATCAGTTGTGTAATTTGATTGGCTGATGGGGGAGGCTCCCCCACAGAACCAAGGCTCCAGGGGAGATCAAATGGAGACTGGACATGTTTTAGGTACTGACGGTGTCGATGTGGGTGTGGCTGGCTTTGTGTATGCGCGTGCTTGTTTCCATGTGAAACAATTCGCCAGTGTTCCAAAACATTATGACTCTGTAGAAGCTTGGGTGTCACCCCCCCCCACACCCATCTCCCTCCCTCCCTGTTTAACCTCTCCCT
Organism: Anoplopoma fimbria; assembly: GCF_027596085.1. Classification (NCBI taxonomy): domain Eukaryota; kingdom Metazoa; phylum Chordata; class Actinopteri; order Perciformes; family Anoplopomatidae; genus Anoplopoma; species Anoplopoma fimbria. Next base: position 8,269,808 of record NC_072463.1, on the reverse strand, counting down.
TTAAACTCACCCTTCACCCAGCTCCACCCAAACCGGGCCGGGGGCAGTTTTTCTCCAGAAAACTGCCTCATTACTAAAACACTCACATCAGTTAATCCAAACAAGCACGTCAAGATTTGTTCAGCCCTGTGTCCTAAATTTCCATGCACAAAAAAGCATGAGTTATTGCACATTTTTATAGTGCGTCACTAATGACATCTTAAAGTTGTTGGTATAAGAATGATATCTAAAACTGTGGTTCCCACTCTCATGATTTATAAGCATATGGTTTTCATCATACAAAACCTCTCACTCTGTCAGCCAAGGTGATTTCAGGAATGTTGGCCTTGATTATGAGATGAGGGAGCTGAGGCCGAAAGGATCAAAGGCAGCAGATCCAGGCTCACCTGTGAGTGTTGGACGGATTCGTCATGGTAACAAGCAGAGAGCTGCTACCCTCTAGCGACTGTACCATTAGAGTACTGTGTCTGTTTGCAGGCCAGACTCATTACTGTTTGTGATATAAAGAGGATCTATAGCTCCATCTACAGGATGATATGTGATCCAACACTAGTGTGTCATGGTTAAATCAGAATCAGTTTTATTTACTAAGATGTTTTTCACATTTTCCTCCATTTCTTAAGCTTTTTTCAATGCTTTTAACTTTTTATTATTAAGTGAACTGGCGGAAAACTGTCCTGTGGTGAAACAATTGCACACTCTGCCATGATTGTGAAATTATCATGAAGTGACCGTTGGGAGGAAAGGGTGGTGCAAGACACAGAACTTTTCTAGGTCAAAGAGAAGTATTTACAGAAACTATTGTCTTGTATTGTATCTTAAATTATACTGGAAACATATTGCTCTAGCTGCATGGCAAAGGGATGTTAAGGTAGTTTGTTTGGTGCATGGTCTGGTAGGATCATTACTAATGCGACATACTTTTTAACATTCATCACTTGTGTGCATTCTTATGTTTCTTCTTGCACATTCTTCAGAGGTAGCTGGCCGTCTCCCTATATGATTTGTTATTGATATTGCAGGGCTGCAGCAAAATGTGCAATGGCTTGTGCAGTGGCTACTTCTATACGCTGACACGGCTCTCCCTCCTACTGTAACATTCCTGTCTATCTTTACTCTTCTGTCTGTAAAAAAAAAAAATGAGGAAACAGGAGCTGATCTGCTCTGCCATTGGCTGTGTGAAGTCTCTTACTGCAAACTAGTGACAGCTCTCATGGTGCAGCTCCAGGCTGAGGCTCATCACCATTGCTGATGTAGGGTTAGCTCACTTACTCTTATTCTTAAAATAGCCATGGAGAGGTAATGCATAACCTGCCCTGATAGCAATGCGTATAAATATGAAAACCCAAGTTGGCCTTCAAAGGCCTTGAGTTTGTTGTTATTATTGATTATTTGTTGACAGGCTGTTGTTCCTGCAGAGTGAGATGAATTACTGGGCAATGATCTGGTGATGTAGCTGGGCAACCCTCCCAGAAATAGGCAGTGTGGTACATTTTCTATTAATCTTTTCATAGCATGAGGCCTTTCCTCTGGTGATTATTGAGGTAGCTGTATTTGCTTAACATTTCTGATCAATGTTTATGTCTTCATAAGATGCCGTAAATTAGTTAATTAGATATAGTTATATATGTTGTATTTACTTTTATTAACAAAGAAATGCTCACTCTTGAAACTCATTTGTTTAATCCACATAAAAACCAAATTGTGGAGAGACCAAAGAGTTGCCTGAAGGCAGATTATTTAATTGTTGGCCAGGCTAGCTGTTCCCCCCACCCCGCCGTTTCCAGCCTTTATGCTATGCTAGGCTAATGGCTGCTGGCTGTAGCATCATCCCACTCTCTGCCACAAAGTAAAAAAGTTTTCCCCAAAATGTCAAACTATTCTTTTAAGGCCCCATATGAAGTAAGTAAAAATACGTTAATCCATATAATCCAGTGGAGTAAAAGTAAAATGTTTAGAATAACTAGAATAGTTATAGAATAGTAAATGAACAATTTCTTAAGATGTTGTATAATGGCCAGCTTGATTGGCTCTAATTGTTCAGAAATTATTGCAGAAAAACTAAACCACACAAAACTAAACCACACATCATAACAGTATATATATATAATATATATATATATATATATATATATATATATATATATATATATATATAAATATAATAAAACATTAAATAAAGAGAATGAAACATTAAATGAAGAAAATAAAACATTAAATAAAGATAATAAAACATTAAATAAAGAGAATGAAACATTAAATGAAGAAAATAAAACATTAAATGAAGAAAATAAAACATTAAATAAAGAGAATGAAACATTAAATAAAGAGAATGAAACATTAAATGAAGAAAATAAAACATTAAATGAAGAAAATAAAACATTAAATAAAGAGAATGAAACATGAAATGAAGAAAATAAAACATTAAATAAAGAGAATGAAACATTAAATGAAGAGAATGAAACATTAAATGAAGAAAATAAAACATTAAATAAAGATAATAAAACATTAAATAAAGATAATAAAACATTAAATGAAACATTAAATGAAGAAAATAAAACATTAAATAAAGAGAATGAAACATTAAATAAAGATGATAAAACATTAAATAAAGAAAATAAAACATTAAATGAAGAGAATAAAACATTAAATAAAGATAATAAAACATTAAATAAAGAGAATGAAACATTAAATATGACAAAAAGAAAAAAAAAAAAAAAAAACCTGTCACTGCACCGCGACTGTGACAAACCACGAAAATAAAACATTAAACCACGAAAATAAAACATTAAATAAAGAAAACAAAACATTAAATAAAGATAATAAAACATTAAATAAAGAAAATGTATATGTATGAACAAATGTCTCAATAAAGTTATTGAAAAAAAAAAATAAAAAAAAAACTACCCGGCATGCCATGCACGGTGATCGCCGGTGAACAAACCTATTTCCATCCGGGTGATCCGGTCACCGGGATTCTACCGGGACGGCTCCTCCTCCTCTAGCTCTGCTAGCTCATCCTCTAGCTCTGCAGAGCATCCTCCTCTAGCTAGCAGAGCTAGAGGAGGATGAGCCGGCCGGTCCACCGGTACCGGTACCGTGAAAACACCGGTACACCGGCACACCGGTATACAGGAGGATGAGCCGTCGGGTCCACCGTGAAAACATCATGACATGACGCCACTTTACCGCTACTGTGACAAACCACGAAAATAAAACATTAAATAAAGAAAACAAAACATTAAATAAAGAGAATGAAACATTAAATAAAGAAAATGTATATGTATGAACAAATGTCTCAATAAAGTTATTGAAAAAAAGAACTACCCGGCATGCAATGCGCAGTGATTGCCGGTGAACGGTGAATAAATTTGAACACGTCACCATTTTTCTGACGTCACCACATGACGTCACTGCACCACGACTGTGACAAACCACGAAACATTAAATGAAGAGAATGAAACATTAAATAAAGATAATAAAACATTAAATAAAGAAAATAAAACATTAAATAAAGATAACAAAACATTAAATAAAGCTGCTAGAATGGCCCAGCCAATCACCTGACTTGAATCCAATAGAAAATCTATGGAAAGAACTAAAGATCAGAGTTCATAGAAGAGGCCAACGGAACCTTCAAGATTTGAAGGCTGTTTGTGTGGAAGAATGGGCCAAAATCACACCTGAGCAATGCATGTGAGTAGTTTCTCCATACAGGAGGCATCTTGAAGCTGTCATTACCAACAAAGGCTTTTGTGCGTGTTCAATACTTTTTCCCTGTGTCATTCCATTTTAATACACATAACTTCATTTCTGAACTTATTTGTTTTGTTTTGTTTGTCAATAGCACCTTTAGAAATATATTTACTGAGAAAAATGGTGACGTACTTATTTTACCCGCTGTATTTCACGAGATGAGATTTTTAGTATTTTCAATTCTGATACTTGAGCTTGTGACATTTTTGTTTTATACAGCCACTTCCACTGCTCAGACAGCCACAGCAGCTGTGTCATTAATTGTTCCCATGTTTTCCTCCTGTGATACGGATGTGAGGTAGACCGTGACGATCACTGATTCACTTCATCTATCACGGAGGTAGCACTTGAACTTGCTTCATTCTCTGCAGTATAGAAAGGAGGTTCCCAAGACAAACTTTGTGTGTGCGTGTGTGTGTCTGTGTGCTTGTGTGTCTGTGTGTGTGTCCTCCTTTAAAGAGGAAGTGAGACCGGGAATAAAGAATAGAGCTGCGATGTGAACTGTGTTTCCTGCTGTTGGCACGGTAACCCTGGGAGTATTCCTCCCGCCACTCAATCCAGGGAAAGGGTTATCGCCATGGAGATGGCATTTGGCAGGCCTGGTCTAAACTGAGTGTGTGTGTAATCACAGAGAGGGGAGGGGGAGTTGACTCTTCCGCTGATATCAGGTTCAAGTTTAAACTTTATTTGTCCCAGTGGGCAGTTGGTTTCACTGCAACTTTTAAAAATAGCATTGCATAAAAATATAAAGCTGATGTGCATGACAACATGCACTAGCCAATGAAGTAATGAGTACAGTAATATTCTTAATTTTAAAAAATAAATTGTGTAAACAATGTTTGAATAATTAAATTTAACAATTAGCCAAAAAGCATGTTTCAAAGCATTTTTATTTGTAGCTATTAATCAGATGATAAATTTAAGTATATCTACTATATAACTTTATTAACAATAAATGACAGTAATAGGTTTAAGTAGTTCAATTAACTGCCTTATCATAACTCTACTAAGTTATCAGAAAATTCTATTGTATTTTCAATCATTTTTCCCAATTTCACATTGTGTGCGTGTGTTGCTCATGTGAAGTCTGCCCGGTGCCTGAAGCAGAAATAAATATGAAACATGGTGGCTATATTTACACAGATCATTTTTACACACAGCAGACAGCCAATTTCAACGTGTGTGTGTGTGTGTGTGTGTGTGTGTGTGTGTGTGTGTGTGTGTGTGTGTGTGTGTGTGTGTGTGTGTGTGTGTGTGTGTGTGTGTGTGTGTGTTTAGGAAGTTGTTATGTTCACACTATTCAACTTCTCTAAAAGACTGGAAGAAGCTGGAAGATTCCTGTTCACTGAATCCATTGAGGCATACGTGCACGCACCCACACGCACAAATGATGTGCCTGACAAATTCGACACATGTTCAAGTGCCTGTGTGCTAATTAAACCCTTTAGGAGGACATGTGTGCACGGCGACAGTTGTTGTTGCTGATCCTCTGCTTCGGTCCTTCCGCTCATCCCATCACGAGTGTATTTGATCAATGACGTGAAGGCCGCTGACTCACCTGTTCCTGTAGCAGTGGGGTTGGATTAGGTCTGTTTTGTTGGTGGAGGAAAGCACTTGCAGACTTTATACTAAACTCACTCACATACACCTGTTGCTCAGCCTCCATTTTAACTTCCATTAGCCCTTTCTGCCCTCTCTTCCACATTCCTTTCACCCTCTCAGCCGGCCTCTTCTCCCCCTGAGCTGGTATCTTAAAGGAATACATTCATTTTTGGGAGTTTTGTTGCTCAACTTGCCAGTTAAAGTTGAGACATGGCATCAAAATCATCTATGTGGCCATTAAATCACATGTGGTTTCAGTATTTATTTTTCAATATAAATAATAAAAAAATACTTTAAAGTAATAGAACAGTTTGAATTTTGAAGAATTTGTGTTCACCCCAAAATCACATATTATTTTTGTAGTGCTATTATTCAATCTAGATTGATTTAATGTCTACATGAGCAGAGAATGCATCTTTGCTTTGTTGTCATAGCTTGGCTGGCTGCATTTGATTTTAGTGCATGTGAGTGTGCCCCACTTGCTAGCTCAGGGCCGCCGCTCTGCACTGCGCTCAGACGGCGGTTACAGCTGATAATGGCATCCTACCCAAAGGTAACATAGCGGAAGCCTAGCACCCACTTTACGGTTCCCCCTCAGGTAAACACTGTTAGCTCTGTCAGCACTTTTGTGATAGTTTGCATTGTCTATAAGCACCATTAGCTGCGGTGATAGGCATAAAAAATCCTCACAATCAGGTATAAAGCACTTTTAATCGAGTTTTGTTATTAAAACTGCAATAATTGGTTTAAAAAATATATTTATTTTTTGCCAATTGGTGGCATTGGAAGGAGACGTAAACACAACATTTACATATTACCGTATAAAGTTGCTATCGTGAATAAAGCCCATGTACACATCCGGCCGACACAGCACAACATTAGCCAACTGATGAATGTAAGTAAAATGTTCATTCTTCTCTTAGCTCTGTTTTTGGTCTCCACCAACTCCAGAGAGAAATATGTGGCTCTTTAGCTGCTAAACTCTCTACTGGGTTCACCAGCTAGTCTCTTAATCAATCCGTCAGCCTTTTGGTACTAGATAGGAAGAACATTTTGTTGGCATCAGAACTGACCCTCTCATCACCGCTGACCTCATGTGTCCCTCCCCATGGGAACAGTTTGTCCCACAAGTTGCTTTCATGTAAACTGAGCAGACTGCAGCTTTTGACTCCCGTACTGTAGGTGGAGCATCTAGGAATCTTTAAAGGAGTTGGTTCCCACACCATCCTCACAATCCTCATATCTTGGTAAATTTAACTTTTTCATTTTTAAATTGCTATTTAGCACTCCAGATCCATTCAGAGGCCGGTTTTAAGACCAAGCGGAGACTTTTTTTGAAGGGGCAGGGTTTCAAAGACTGTCAGTCAGAGAGGAAAAGAGCACACAGCTGCCCCATGGCATTTGTCCCGGCTCTCTTTACACACACACACACACACACGCACACGCACACACACACACACACACTGTGCATGTCAGTGTGACACTGACACTTACATGTACACACCTATCTCTTTATACAAAGATTTATGATATCACAAGTGCATCGCTACAGTTGACGTGGCGGTGCAGAGAACGTGATTGGAACTAACTTTTCAGTAATCAGACTGAGCAGCAGAGATAGGGAGAGCAAGTGAGAGAGAGGGAGGGAGTGAGGGGGTGAGATACTCAACATGACACGAAAGGCTGGCGAGGTGGCACTTGTCAGGTCGTTCTCAGTTGTCGATAGACACGAGATAGTGATTGTACGATGTTTCCCCCTGCTGCACGGAGGTGAGAAGTGGCCAGAAGGAAAACAATGTGTGTGTGTGTGAGTGTGTGGGATCGGTATGTGACCTTGGCTTCAGTACAGAGTCCAGTTGTTCCAAAGAATTCAGTAGAGCCGGGCGTACAGGGAGCTGAGAGGAGTTACCCTGAAAATCCAAGGTGACTCACTTATTTTTGTGGAAAGGCAGGACACATCCTACAAGTCCAGCGTGAGAGAGTTGTTGCTCATGTGTTATTAACAAACCATGATGCGGACATTGACGGTTTACAGAGTAATTTTACATCACAAGGACAGGGATTCCAGTCGATGAAACACCATAGATATAAAGTAGAAAATAAGTAGAAAAACAAATAACAAGAAAATAGTAATAATAGGATGTAGAAAAAATACACACAGGACCAGGAGAAAATCAACATGCATGTTGTGGATAAATATCATAATTTTAGTCTTTCTGAAAGTTCCCTTCATTGCCCCAGGAAACCAGAAAATAGTTCCTGAATAGTTTTCATCCAACAGCAGTAAATATTTCCACTTAGATAAATCCTTCTAAGTTCCTATACTCATAGAGCTCAGTATAGCACTAGAGGGCACTTGACTCTCCATCTGTGCTGCTCTGAAACACAACCATAGTGGAATCTGTGTTTGCTGCGCCAACAGACTCTAAGAGTTTCCTTTTCTTCAACGGTCAGCGAGCGAGCATTGATATACTCTACATGCAACAGTATGTGTAAACTACACTGTTAAATGTCAGACATTTGGAGAAGTGTCTTAGTCTTGGAGGGATTTTAAGATGGACAACTTAAAAATAGGTCAGGCCTGTCTGTCCTGAGGGATCCCCTCTTGAGCTGTCAGGCTAAAGATTGGTGTTGCTTGGCTCTGAAGCGGTGCTGGTCCGATCTGGCACAGCTGGGAGAAAGGTCAGACTCGCAGATGGAGGGTGTTGCATTGGCAGTGGATACACTTAACTATAAATTCTCATTATTAATTAGCTATTACCATATATGCTAAATTCACCAATTTGGCAGGTGTCAATAAAGAGTAGAGCTAAAATGATTAGGCGATTAATTAATTATTCAAATAGTTGACTGAAATTGTTCATTAGCAACAGTTTTGATGATCAAATGTCTGGTACCCAGATTCTTAAATATGAGGATTTATATATTTGTGAACTGAACATCTTCTAATATTGTACTAAAGATCTCATATAATTAGTCGTTTCATAAATAAGTCGAAAAATCAGCAACTATTTTGGACATTAAAGCAATTTGAAGATGTCACGATGGTCTACAGTAAAACGTGATTTTGTGAATTGTTTGCTACATTTTACAGACCAAAAAATAATTATCAAATTAATGATAATGGGGAAATAATCATTTGTTGCAGTCCTGTTGTAAGTGGTGAATCATTATTTTTTTATATTTGTATGACATTTTGTGGATAAACAGCTTAATTGATTATATATAAAAGAAAAACAATCAGTAACAAAAATTAATTGTTATTTTCAGCTCTTATCGAAAGTGACTACATACACGCATGGATGTTAAAGTTAGTGTTTTAGCAAAACAGGTGCTTTGCCTGCTCGCTCCATAAAAAATGACCTCTCGTTTTTTGGCGTACTTGTTTTACCCACCAATGCCGAAGCACTGACCTAAGCTTCACGTCTACAGTAAAATTATTTCAATCAAACTCACTTTGATTTGTAACTTCCCACTGGCTAACTTTAGTCAAAGGCAGGGACTGAGAAGGGCTCATGTCCTGCAAAACACTACACACAGATATGCAACATGCCCCCCCCCTAATGCTCAGGACAGCCGGTGTGCCGTGTGTGTGTGTTGCCAGACCCCGGCATGGCTCATGTTTCCCAGTGCAGTTTGTCAGAGCCCAGCTTGGAGCGGCAGGCACCAGTGAGACTACACCAAATACATACATCCTGAGCTGGCAGGGGCACACATCAGAGGCTTTCCACCCCAGAGACAAGCTGCTGTTTGGGGGCTCCGATTGGTCATAAAACAGCCCAGTACCATGGTTCTTTCTCCCGGCCTGCACAGTAGCACAGGACTCTTAAGGAACATCTCTTTGCACAGATACACTGCTGGATTACCGCTTTCCAGGACACAGCTTTGGGAGCCTGTACATGCGAGTGGAGAGATTCTGTGAGTCCGACTGATTGTCAAAGGCCATATCCTGAAATCACACAAATGCTTTCCTGAGGCGTTAGTGGATATCTGAACTGTTAAGTGGACTTCTTTACCAACAGTCCACTCGATTTCCTCTCAGCGGTTGTTAGTTGCCGGACAAGCTGGTCCGTTATTAGTCGCCGTGTCAGTAGCTGCACCGGTGGCCGTGTCTGGTTGGGGGTTACGTGTCTCGGCCCCCACCATGATGATCAAGGAGACGTCGTTACGGGGGGACCCCGACCTGAGGGGGGAGCTGGCCTTTCTGGCCAGGGGGTGTGACTTTGTTCTCCCCTCACGCTTCAAGAAGAGAATCAAGTCCTTCCAGCAGCAACAGGTCAGTCGGTGCTATGTGCAGGACGGACGGGGCGCAAGTTTGGACGTGGACGCAAAATGCAGACTCATGAGAAATATGAAGACGTTAGACACGCAAAAAAGAATACTCTCACACTACATATATTTGTCTTAATTTCTTGCTTGCTCGCTTCTCCACACACATGTTCACAGATGTTTATAAATGATACACACACATACAATAGTAGATTCATTTTGTTGCTCTCAAACACACAGAGTGACATGCCACGGAAGACAAACTATTCTGAGGCAGATACCAGCAGGGTATTAATAGGGCAGGAGGTGCGGGAATAGAGTGATAGAATGAACTCTGTGAAGGAGAGTGAGAGGGAGGGGGGGACCGCTACAGCTGTCCTGTTCAGTACCCTCACAGTGAGGAGGCCCTCAAGAAGGCACACAACCAGGCTTCAGGGAGCTCCTGCTCCAACACACTGCGTAGTTTGTATTTAAGCAGGGTTAATTCCATTTCCATTTAATTCTGTGTAAACTGTTACTTTTCAAATCATCAACCTTGAACTACAGCAAATGCCTATCGGACACCTCCCCTTGTCATTGCTTACTAGTAGTCTACAGTGTTGTCTTGTGAATTAGATAATGTAGCATGTGGATAATACAATAAGAGTGTTCAGAGCTCTCCCTGAGGAAAGTCCACTATGTATGGTCCAGAAGTCCCTTCTTGTAATTTAAACTCCAATTTGGTGCCCAGAATTTTTAATGGGGTTGGTCAAACCATCATAAATGCATCAGAACTGTTGCCATGAGTGTTGCTTATTTAACCTTTTAGTTATTTAAGGTTCCAGAGATTAGGATAAATTAAATTAAGCCCAAAATAGTCTTAACTGTCACCCTTTGATGCCACCTGGAGCTTTTCTTGCCAACCATTTAAATAAGTCATAAGTGCTGACTATAAAACAAGTCTTTCAATTGTTTGAACATATTTTAATGATTCACTGAGAGTTTCCACCACATCCCCTTACATGAAGCCTTTTTCCTCATAAAGTGGATTTTTTTCTTCTTGAAAAAAGTACTTACTTTCTTGACTTAGTTACTTCCCATAAAAATGATTGTGGATTTCTGAATTAGAAGCTTTCTATACATTATGATCAGGTCAAAATCATGCAGCAATATGGGTGTAACAGTTCAGTCAATTGATATTTATAATGCAATGGAAGAATGTAGCTCTGGTTAGGAGCATGACGCCACATCAAGCATACCTAGACTTTGGTGTTTCAGTCATTAGCATGCTGTCTATGTGAGATGTTTTTCCTACCATTCGTTTAAGATTTGGTCACAAGCCATATTTTAAAAAAAAAAAAAATAAAAAGCAAATGTTCTTTTTTCTTAAATTGTAACTGATTACAGACAAACCAGCTTGTGTATTTCCACACATGACGGCCCTTCTCTCTTTTCAGATCCAGTCCAAACAGGAAAAGAAACCAGGCACACCTCCACCGGCCCCTGCCCTGTCCACATCACCACCCACACCCACCCCCACCCCAACACCGCGCTCACCCAGCCCTCCTCCGGCTCCGGTGATAGTCACCCCTCCTCCCCCGGCCATCAACATTCCCAGGTTCTACTACCCCCGTGGGCTCCCCGCCATGGGCCCGCCCACCAACCACGACGCCGCCATCGCTGCCATCGAGACGGCCTTCACCGACTTTGAGGAGGAGAAGGCTGACATATATGAAATGGGCAAGATCGCAAAGGTCAGTAGTTCAACAACAGACATTACAATGTTTATAATTCTAAAAAACACCCTTTACTTTTGTTTTTAATTTGATTATTACTAAAAACAATAAAGATGAACAGGTCAGCGTCACCATAGGGGCTGGGCAATATGGATTTTTAAATAAGATCTCAATATGTTTAGGCTATGCAGCGATAAACTATATTTTTCCCAATATTTTTATGTTTTTTATAAAATAACATTTTGATTTAACCCTTTGATGAGTATGATCATACCAGTGATCATTCCAGCAAGTCTAAACACTCTGAGGCGTAGTTTTGCCATTTTTATGTCAGATTGGTCTTTGAAAATGCATTCTTGGTAAGTTTGACTAATTATTCACACATTCGAAATTCAATTTTTCTCTGAAATACAGTTCGTAGAAGGTTGTTTTTAAATGATCATTATTTTTTTTAATTGAATACATATTTAGTTTTATTTATTTACATTAGTTAATTTAATTCAAGCAAAAAATGATCTGACAAATAATATTTGTATACCTGATGCTTATGATATAGTAATTTACTACAACAAACACAATACATTCAATACATCGAGTATACTCTATATATCGCCGAGCCATGCATCAATGTTTGCTGGTAGTAATATGTGAGATTAACATAAATGTTTGAATTTTTCATCTTAAAGCGACCACACTAATTTTTTCTTGGAAACATTTTGTTTTTTTAACACATTAGCCTCATTAATGCAGTTCTGTGTTTATGTTACCACTCCTTCCTCAGCAGTGTAATCACCGATTCTAGGAAACAAACACTGTGGTGAAGTACAGCACACAATTGATTTTCCTGGTAAGGTAATGGTGTTGTTCCTTCTCTTTCTGTGCAGGCATGCGGGTGTCCACTTTACTGGAAGTCTCCCATGTTCTACTCAGCAGGTGGTGAGAGAACGGGCTTTGTGTCTGTTCACTCCTTCATTGCAACCTGGAGGAAGTAAGACAGGCCCCATGTTCATCTAAGAAATGTGACATTGTAACTCTTATCAGCTTATATTAATCGCCTCATCTCCTGCAGGTTGTTGCACAGTTGCCACGACGATGCATCAAGGTTTATCTCCCTGCTAGCCAAACCCAGCTGTAGCTACCTGGAGCAAGAGGACTTCATCCCTCTAATGCAGGTTAATGTCATATCAACAGCCATCAATCAGACGAGCAACGCGAACATTACACACTAATCTCTGTGCTATCTTCTGTATTCGCCACAAACTTTTTCTTTCTGTTTGTGTTCGACTGATTAGGACATAGTGGATACGCATCCTGGACTCACATTTCTGAAGGATGCTCCTGAATTCCATTCCCGCTACATAACGACGGTAAATGGCTTTAAAAAATTATACCCCCTGTCCTTTTTTCATGTGATATTATGATAGTGTATTTATAGTGTAATTATAGGACTACTTCCATTTTATTAGTCTGCCGAGTTGGCTATAATGGAGACACAGCTTCTTATCTGTTATCCAAGTATAACTTAAAAAAATCTGTAATAATTCAGTATTATATGAGAGTAAATCAGCAACCAAGGCTAAACATCTGACAGTGTTACATATTAATGTCGTCATAGTTGTCACATTTGATTTATTGAAGGTCAGAAGTATACACACTAGTACAATAAGTAATAAAACCATTATTTTACGACACGTGATTAATCATTGAATTCAAAACGTACATAAAAAAATGATAGATATATATATCACTATTGTTGAATTAGGATAACATTAACAATGAATGATAGAATGTCCTGAAAATATGACACTGTGCCAGGGATGGAGAGTAACTGCATGCATTCACTCAGGTATTGTACTCAAGTACAGTTATAACTTACTTTACTTTTAATTTACTTAATTCAATTCCATTTTACGCCCCTTTATACTTCTATCTTTAAAAACTTTATATTGTACCTTGTACTCCTCTTCACATATTTGACAGCTATAGTAACTGGTAGCTTAACAAATATTAGATATTGCAGAATTGTTATACAAAACATTTGATTAGGTTATAAAATATGAAGATATTATCATAGATTAAACTGTCCAAAAATAAGATAGCATTTTGAATCGATTTCTACTGGTAATAGTATATTTTTACTTTGTGGTATTGTAACTTTGACTTAACTAAAAGGACTGAATACTTCTTCCACCACTGCACCGTGCAAAGCATTAAATAGTCAAAAGCATCAGTATGAAATATCAATGACCTCTCAGAATCTAGTCCTCCTCCGTTGTCAGCAAAACTGCTTCAGTGCACGTCTAGTAACTTTAGCAGCAGACTGTGTGTGTGTGTGTGTGTGTGTGTGTGTGTGTGTGTGTGTGTGTGTGTGTGTGTGTGTGTGTGGGTGTGTGTGTGTGTGTGTGGGTGTGTGGATCTGGACAGCTGCAAGACTTGCTTTAGAAGTCGAGAGTTTGCTGCATAGAAAGAAGTTCAGAGACGTATCGCTCTGATGCGCCAGGGGATGTCACGGAAATACTGATCCCCTCCCCGCTACAGCAGAGGCCCTGACCCCTCCACATGCCCTTATTAAGACACTTCCTTCAGTTAAGGTCAGCTGACCCGCTACTGTAGGAGGCATTTGTAGCCCTGGGAGGTCCATGTACCAGGAAATGTGTGCTAATCCACTCTTTACTAAGCCTTAGTGTTGTGTTTCAGTGACAGGCGGTCCGGACCCCCTTGTTTCCATTGTATGATAAAGATCCTACCCGTGTCATGAATGTGGATGAAAGTATCGGTTGTAGTTGAATCCGTGGTTGGTCTCCCTCATGGAAAGATGAGGAATATGTTTAATAAGTCAGGATGACAGGGCATGGAAAGATCCCATGTGAGTTTCATGCTATTTCCATGGACTGAAAGCAGAGCTCATCCAGCCTGGCGGATCCTGTCAGAGTGTCAGACCTTTCGTCCTGCATCTCCTTTTAGATTCCCATGACCCAGAACTAACAGACATGAAACAATTTATAACCTTTGTCATCTCCCAACTTTTCAAATTATTTTAAGATTTATTTATTTTTTTGTCATTTTTTGGTGTTTTACTTTTGCTCAACCAATTGCCTTTTGGGGAAAAATACAGTGTTTGATTGAAAACGATAGAGGCAGAAATTCCCACTGCATTATTATGGCACTCATACATGCAAATCTGTAATGAATACATCTAAACCTTGCCTTACCTTTAACACTTATTTAGTGTCAATGGTAATCATTTCCCTGCTCTCACTGTAAGTGTGTTGTTTCTGTCTTTTAGGGTGCCATTTTATCAGAAAATGTTCATATTTAAATTAGAATTTTACCAATTTGATACTCTGTCATCCCAGGTGATCCAACGGATATTCTACGTGGTTAACCGTTCGTGGACGGGTCGAATGACCATGATGGAGCTGCGCAGGAGCAACTTCCTGCAGACCTTGGCCCTGCTGGAGGAGGAGGACGACATCAACCAGATCACTGACTACTTCTCCTACGAACACTTCTACGTCATCTACTGCAAGTTCTGGGAGCTTGACACTGACCATGACCTCTACATTGACCCCAAAGACCTGGCAAGATACAATGACCATGGTAAGAACAACTTAAAGAGAGGAGGGGTTTACTTTCCCCGACTGAAATACATCCATACACATGGGGGTTTCTTCTACAAAAATGAAAGTTTATCAAGAAAGAATCCACGCCGTAAAGCAAAACAAATATCGTTTTTAAATCCAAAACGGCAAGCTGAGATAGTTGTATTATGTACATATTGTAAAACCCCTTGAGGCATATTTGTGATTTATGATATTGGGCTATATGAATGCATAAAGAAATGTGTTGGTCCCATTGTATTTAATATGGATTGTATGCCAGTAAAGAATCAGAAACAGATGTCTCTGGATTGGCACATTCATTTGCTTATTTTCCATTTGTTAGACCCCCACTAGTTTGTGCAGAAAAAAACAACAGCTGTTTGTCTTGGGCCCAACACTTCCATGCTGTCTGATGTGAAATGCATTACACTGTTAACATAATTATTTCACCACTCGACCAAACTTTAATTCACTTACTCGGTACTTACGCAAGTGACTGCACTGCATGCGCATTTGTTTACAACAGTGCTCATTTGTTTCTGTGTTTGAAACAAAAATCACATTTGCTTATTTTTCTCATTCTCTCCTCTGACAGCCTCCTCAAACAGAATCATTGAAAGATTGTTTTCGGGGGCCGTTACTCGGTAAGTGGAAACACACGGATGAACGAACAAAGAGGGGCTGATTACTTCACCATTATGGCCGTATTGAATGTGAATGTCTCCGTCTCTCTTGTTTCCAGGGGTAACGCTGTGCAGAGGGAAGGCAGGATGAGCTATGCTGAGTTCGTCTGGTTCCTCATGTCTGAAGAGGACAAGAAAAATCCCACCAGGTGATGTACAATGTGATTGAGTGTCTGTTTGAGCATTCATTTTCTCTCTGCTCACGTCTAATAAATATGCTGCATCCCAGGCAGATGTCACTTTATTTGCAAAATGCACTGCTTCCACCATTTATGAATGTTTTCTGTGTGTATGTGGTGTGTAACTCTGTATGCATTTGTCACATCCCTCTCCAGTATAGAGTACTGGTTCCGCTGCATGGACCTGGACGGCGATGGTGTCCTGTCCATGTTTGAGTTGGAGTATTTCTATGAGGAACAGTGTGAGAGGATGGAAAGGATGGGCATCGAACCGCTGCCCTTCCAAGATTTGCTCTGCCAGATGCTCGACCTGGTCAAACCTGAGAGTTCAGGTTAGTGCCAGCACAAGCACATCCATTTTTTTTTTTCCAGTTTTATTTCTTGGTATTGAAAAGCCACACCCTGCCACCGTCCTTTTTTACCTTGCTTTCTGAACATAACACATGCACGTGTTTGTGTACATGTTATTTCCTCCAGGTAAGATAACCCTCGGTGATTTGAAGCGCTGCCGGATGGCCCACATATTCTTTGACACCTTCTTCAACCTGGAGAAATACCTGGACCACGAACAGAGAGACCCGTTTGCTGTGCAAAAGGTCTGAATTTCACATCTCTTAAATATAATACTCAGCCATATTGCAGGAGCTATCAATTTGAAGGGTAATGATGTGACTCTTTGCTGCAATATTGAAAAGAAAGAACTTAGGAA
Source organism: Anoplopoma fimbria (assembly GCF_027596085.1). NCBI lineage: Eukaryota > Metazoa > Chordata > Actinopteri > Perciformes > Anoplopomatidae > Anoplopoma > Anoplopoma fimbria. The sequence continues at coordinate 8,253,293 of NC_072463.1, read as the reverse complement.
ATGTGTGTCACAATTGATGAAACAGATTTTTCTTGTTGACTTTTGAGATGTTTACTGCCCTCAGACTTAACAAAATACTAAAGTGTCTAGGCTTCAAATATTCTTTTTTTATTTTATATATCTAAGCTATAACTTTTAAATTGAAAACAATTTACTCACAAAATTCCACAATTACCACTAGAAAAATGGGCTACTGGGTTTTGATACATCCCCACACATGTTTTTGTATGGTTTTATAGCTACTTCTCTTTTTATCTCTTACTTTATTTTTTAAAAATGTATTCAAATTCTCTCTCTGTCCTGTAAAATTCTGACATTTTCTGTTCATGTGTTGATGCAGGACATTGATAGTGAAGGTCCAGAGCCATCTGATTGGGATAAATATGCTTCAGAGGAGTATGAGATTCTGGTTGCGGAGGAGACTGCAAATGAACAGCTACATGAGGGGTACGATACTCACACTTATACTTCGGTACATGCTGAGGTGTATTTTCAAGCTTTGAAATACTAATACTTTTTAATAGGCTGGGCTCTCTTCAGTTCAGTATCTGAAGATTAGCTTGACTGTCAAGACATTAAAAAATAACAACAATTAAGCAGTTCTACTATGTGTTTTGTTTTCCCAGGTCCTTTGATGACGACTATGAATCCGAGGAGCTTCAAGTTTCTGGAGATATTGGGAATAAAATGGAAAAACTGGTCATATCAGACCTGTCAGCATAGAACTCCTTCTTTTGGAATTCCTTGGCTTTTCTTTCTGGGAAAAAAACAAACAGGAGTACAGTGATAGAAGGTCCCTGTGGACGGATGCATCACAAAATACATGGACGTAAAGACACTAAACGGTTTTGGCATGTGTTTCCTCGATGACTCTGGAGTCTCCTCATGACGGACTCATCGTTCTTTTGTGTGTGTGTGAGACCATAAACCAGTGCTGCACTGTGTCTGGTGCAATAACGAATCAGAAGTCATACAGAGAACTATTTCACTGCCTCCAGCTCTTCGCTCCGTCCGAGAGAACAAAGCCGACGATGGGGGTAGATGTGTATGATAAGCTCTTAAAGGAATCAAGGCTAAACATTTCACTGTAAAATGATGTAATTGTGAATTTTTCTACAGACAATCCTGCCAGCAGACAATCATCTGAAGGTAGACAGACAGGTAGACTGTCAGTTACACGAAAATACTCCTAGTTGGTGAAACTAGGGAGACAGAAACAGAATATATATCGATAGGCACTGAAAACCCACAGACATCTGCTCAATAACGACACATACTGACAGACACTGCCATCAGAAACCTGCTGCCCGTGCAGCTTGTAACTGTGTTCCTTGTAGAGGAAGTAGTTAAACCTCCTTCGGGGAGGAATCATGTAACAGTTTGGGTGATTGTAACAGCACCCCTCTGTGGCCAGTCTGTGCTACTGCAGGCCAACCCTGTCATGCATGGTGCACAATTGGTGGCCAACTTTTTTCAAGAAGGAGAACAGTTCACTGCACAGCCTGAGCTGCTCTATCATTAGTGCGGCATTATAATTTCTCCACCTCTGGACTCCCTTTGAAATTATTTTTAAAACCCTGGAAAAAGTCTCTGACGACAAGGACTACAATGCACCACTTCATTGTGTCATTTCTCAGTCAGGTCACAGCGAGACATATGCACATAAAATGCTGCATGTCGACGAACATATCAAACTCTCTGGTAGAGTTGCCCACACATTTCCACCCGTAACATTTGTCACGCAATAGATGCGCATAACAACTGTGAGTTGTTCCTGTAAGCCTCATGCATCTATCCAGCACAACATGTACAGCACCTGGTAATAACTTTGATCTGTTTTAAGAAATGTATGCCAAAAATTGTCATTTTTCTGCTTATACATCTCATTGTTGTACACGTTTGTATATGAAACATCCATTCTCCCTGTAAAAACACCACGCAGTACCAGACACACCACTAAAGATGCCTCTTAAAGAGTCAGTTCATGCAAATTATGAAAATGTATATTCTCACACCTCTATTGGTATCTAGTCTGCATAAAAGTTTTTTTTTTGCAGAAGCTTTATGAAATCCGTCTCTTGAGATTTTTGTCTCAACAACATGAATTCAATTTCCTTTGTAGCTGTTAAAACATTTTAAAAAACAATATTGGAGCTACTTACAGTAACGGGGAGTTATGTTACTGTAATTTGTCTTTGCTTTAAGCACCAACTTACTTCCTTTCACCTTTATTTTATTGAAATGTTAGCAGGAATTTCAGTGGCGGATATATTAGCTGGGCAAAGGAAATTCAAAACTATTTGCATTGACAAATACAGAAAGTGAGATTTTGCCTTTTAATTTGAATAAACTGACCCTTTCACTCCATTATTTACTGTGCTGCACTCACAGGGACAGGTGCATGTGTGCACACTGCCCTTACTGTATTAGCTAGGAGCGTGTGTTTGCTTAGAAATTACTGATAGAGGGGTGTGTTTTAGGAGCGTGTGATGTGTAGCTCTCAGTTTCAGGCTGTTTATACGTCATAGTTGTTGCCATGGGGATGGTGTTCCCGGGGTCAGTCAGTGTGTGTGTGCTTGTATAACTCTTTAATTAGGAATGGGACAGCTTTTGTCCTCATTGGCTTCAAATTCACAGACATATACCTCCTTTACTGGCACTTACTGTACACACATACATTTATACACACACACACACACCACACTACAGTTGCTATTGAAAGGGATAAAAGACGAGTGGATGCTGTAGGTTCCCCCCTTCTGCTCTGTAGCCATTGTAAATGTGCCCCACTGTGTATTAAACTATATTATAATAATAATAATAGTAATTATAAGCCATTATAGATATAACGGCTCAGATTTCTGATGTATTTTGATGGTTTGTACTGCTGTGCCACTGTGTGGCTCGGGATAGGGGGGTAAGTTATGTTAGATGTGTGTATGTTTGTGTGTTCGATGCACGGTGGATTTCATCAGCAGAAGAGGAGGGGAATCCTCCGGAGGACTGCTCTGACAATCACAAAAATATGAGAAACGGCTCATATGGAGACCCTCGGAGACTGATGTTCCACCGCTGTGGTCACACACACACACACTTACAAACTCCCAAGGAGACCCACTCTTCCAAACAGTTTTATAAGAAGAACTGTTGAAGACAATGGGGCATCTCAGATTGCGCCCTGGTACTCCCACGTGCAGCATCAGGCTAGGAGAGAAGCCATGCAAGACTTTTAATTTGAAATGACATCCCTACTTTGAGAGGTAAACAGAAGACTTTTATTTTGATGTTCATACTCCGTGCAGTGGAGACTTGAGTAGGCTGAGACGTGTTCAGATCTTGACGGTAATTGTGTTGGCATGGTTTTCTTTCTGTCAATCACTTTACTTTCTTTCTTTCTTTCTCTTTCTCTTATTTTCTTTCTTTTTTTTCTTTTTTCATCTATTTCTTTCTTTTCTTTTCGTGGCCCTGCCCCCTGTTATTTGTTGCTTTTGTCTGAAGTTTAAAAGTTTAAATAAAGATGTTTCATGAATATTAATTCTCCTTTAAGATTATTTACGGTTGCCCACATCCCCCTCAGACACACAAACATCTCTTCCACACACAAGCTGACACACACGCACATATGTTCGTCATCATTCCCTCCTTGTGTACACACACTGTGTACAGTTAGTGTGTTTGTCTGCACTGGTGCTCATTAGAGTGTACTTTACAGCCCTTTGAATTGCTGAGTGTGCTAACTGGGCTTCTGACCCTTTTTTTTACCTGAAGGGATTTTTTGTGTTGAAGATACTGTTCTTCAAAAAACATTGAAATTGACACCATGGCACCTGAAAAACTGAGGTTTTTATTGAGTTTGTTCAGGAGATGATTTGATGCCGGTTCAGTTCATCAAGGGTTTCTCAGACCCACATGGCTTGGACTGAGACTAGCATTCATGACGTCAACAGCTCTGTAATGAATCCCTGAGTCTTGCGTCACTGTTGTCATGACAAACATGGACCAAAACAGGAAGTGTCTGGTGAGGGTGGCACATTGTTGATTGTTCTTTTGGCAAAAAAACTGTCTGGAGATTCCCACGCTGACTGCAGCCAATGATCCTAAGTCATTTTATTATACCCAAGTTGCATTGACATCATAGTCCTTGTCATGTGGAGCAATAACATTGTGTAGTGTAGCTTTCCAATTGGCTCCCCATTTTCTTTCCCCCAAGTTGGATGGGCACTGATACTGTTTACAACATGAGTCAGCTGATGAGTTACTCTCGACATTGGTACTTTTCTTCACCCTCTCCATCCAGCTTGCAGTGTCATATTTGCTTGTTGTTGCCCTCACCATGACAGCACTGTCGCCTGGGTCTCTTTGCTATAACTCCTACCCTGGAGCGGTTGCCATAGGATACCTTTCTCATGCTACTGGCTACCAGTGACCATACTGGGCAGTGGTGTTTGGGCATACACCCAGCAGGAGCCAAGTGGTAACATCTGGCACCACTGACATCTTCACTAGTAACACTCCTTCCCTCTTTTTCATCTTTGTCCATCCAATAGTTGTTCAAGTATTTTCTGACGTAGCCATAGAGCCATTAAAAGTAGCCATTTACATCTAAAAAAGTTTAAGTTGTTGGTTTATGGTCATCTATGCGTTTACTTAGACCAAATTATTTGAATTTCAGGTAGCATAGTTTACCTCGTACTGCATTTGGTTGGAGCCATCACACATTCTGGTTTACCACACTCATTCATTTCATCTTCCGACTTAATATCTATTTGTTTAAGTTGGACTTAGAATAACCTCTCCTACGTCTTTTCTCAGAGATATAATTCATGGCAAACCTGTTTCTGCCTAGGGATTATTGTTTTGAATACAATAATTGTCCTGTGAATGGTGTAATAGTTGGCATTCCAACATGTTGTGATTTGAGCAATTTGCCTCCCATGGAAGGTCAGAGTTGACTGGTCATTGTTTGAAATGTTTTTGTTTTTTTCCACAAATGTCAGGGACAAAGCAATTAGTCAGCCAGATCGCAGTCCCAGCTCCCTGAGTCACAGACATTCCACTGCCATGATTGCGTACACCCACCACCCTATGTTGGTGTCACCCGGCCTTGTGTGATGTCATGACTGGAAGGTGTCCTGTAAGTAGGAACACATGACATGATTGGCACAGTTTGAACAAACACAGATTTCCCCTGAACACAGAGCTTTAGATAAAGCTGCCTGGAAAAATCCCCCATAAGAGCAAGGCAGCAACTGGAACCAATTCAACTTCTTAAAGAGAGAAAGACGGTGGCAGAGTACTGAAGGGTCTTGAATCAGGCGGAAAGCTGTGTTTGTTCCAGACATACCAGTGATACCAGAAACATGAGCTTCGGATTAAGCTGCTCGGAAAAGTCAAGTAAAGACTGAGGAAGCAACTGGAAGCAATTCATCTTATCAAAGCGGGACGGAGAGATGTGAGCGGACACAGAAGGATTTTGAAAGTGTCCTGAGTGTTCCAGACATACTACAGATACTAGTAATATTATAATTATACATATAAGCAGTGGTGTATAAAGTACCCAAAAGCCATACTTGAGTAAAAGTAAAGATACCTTCCTGGAAAATGACTCCAGTAAAAGTAAAAGTCACCTATTAGAATACTACTTGAGTAAAAGTATTAAAGTATCTGATATTTGCTGTACTTAAGTATCAAAAGTAATTTTCTGATATTAAATGTACTTAAGTATTGAAAGTAAAAGTACAAGTAAATGCTGTTAATAAAAAAGCAAAGGGTCAGAATTTTGAGAATTATGAGGTTTATTCTTTTAAGTGTTGTGGCCACCATGACCAAGGACAAGGAGTTGTGTTGAAAATAATTGGGTTGGCTGTGATCCATCCAGGAGCAACAATGTTGAACACAATGGGCAAAGGTTTTGCTCAAGCTGAATCTGCAATTGGGCGACTGCTACCATCATAACTCGAACAAAACATGATCAATACTAAAGCAGCACCGAAAGTAACAACCCAGTCATTACTTGAAACTGAAAAATGTCCTGTTCATCTTCAAAAGAAGTTGGTTTTCAAAATTGCGAGAATTCAGTCTTGCTCTTCTTGGGCTGAAGACTAGTCCTGCGATGCTAAATAGCCTTTCACAGGCCGCTGAGGCAGGTAGAGGTGTGTTCAGCTTCACAGACAGCTTGCACACAGCTGGGAAGGATTTCAGCAAGGTCATGTGATCTGCTGAACAGGCCAAGTATCCATCCAGTTGTTTGGTGCTGTCTCGTGCTTGAGATGACTGCAGGGCAGAGAAGAAGTCATCTTCATCAGATGAACTGGACCTGGTGGCATCACCTAGCTGCAGGGAGGGTTCTTCCATGTGCTGCTTGATGTAGTCCATTCCTGAAATATAGTGAGGGTGAAAATATAAATGATAGGATTAATACAACTTTCTAACATGTCATGACCCCAACCTAAGGTTTTGTACTAAATAGTTTGTTTTAATTTGAGGTTTATACATTTAGTTTCATGCACTGTCCATGCATCCATAATTGATTTGTGGATTTGCCAATATTACAAAGAGTCAAAATGTACACCCATACACTTATTTTTCACTATCCCCATGTTGTCTTACCCATTCTGATTGTGGCATCATCCTTTGTCCAAGTTGTTCGGAATTTTGGAAGAAGAATGCTTTCAACTCAGGGTCTCCTGACATGTGGCCAAAACGATTCTTTATTCCCACCTGTAGAGCATCCACCAAAGGCTTGCAGTTCCTTCACAAAATCTCTAAATGGTTCTTGTTCAACAACACAGAATGGCTGGAGCCCTTGGACCACATACCTCACGACAGCTTTGTCAATGGACCTCTGAGACACAGTCAAGGTGTTCACTAATGTGGTCTGCTTGCTGGTGGAGGGAGTCTCAGGTGCCCTTTTTCTCTTTGTTGATGTCAGCTCTCCATATTTTTTAAGGTGGTGTACATGCTTTCTCTGAAACAGTGAGAGAAAGACATTTTGTAAGCATAACGAGTTTAGCTAGCCCCACTTGCTACACACACTTGCATGCATCTCCAACTCCGACGCGGTTCAAATCGTAATGCTGCGCTCTCGCGGCTCCTGTCAATCCTATGGTGTGGTGGCTAGCTAACGTTAAGCTAGCTAACATTAAGTTAGCTAACGTTAGCTAACTAGTGCTGCAATGATTATAGCTAAGATGACTCAAATCAACAAAATCTCACAACTGTCAACACTTCCTCAGCTCACTAACTCGCTAGCGATCTGTCTACTACACTAATTGTCTCATTTGATTTACGATCGCTAGCCAACGTTACAAGCCTAACATACACCATGTGTAGCTAAATTAGAAGATCAGACACCTGTCCCCCCCCAAAGATATACTCCAATCCTGTGGGAAACACTGCTAGATATCTTAACAGGTTTATGCTAATTATGATAACTAAACATTAACGTTGCGGCTCATGGGATTAATCTTAATTTACCTCTATGTGTTTCCTGAGGTTGGATGGGGAGTTTTTGAATGCCAATATTTCAGTAGCTTTGGGTAAGCATAAGAGGCTCTTCATCCGGTACGAAGAGTCTTTCACTCCAACATAAGAAAACATTTCTCGCAAATATGGCCACGGGTGTTGGTCTTCGTCTCCACCGTGGTTTGTTGCGGGAGTAGCAGGTGCTTCCATCATGAAATCAGTCATCGCAGTGTGGTCGCTCGCTAGCTGGCATCCCGGGCATAAAAAAACCGCGGCTTTGAGAGCACGTGTTTGCGATTGCGCATTAACGTGATTAACCAGTGATTTAACTTGCAAGCTAGGACCACTGATTCGCCAAACCTGCTTGCTTGCAGTCTGTGTTCCACCACAGTCCCGGACGTTGGTCTCATGATTCATTTTTTTTCTAAAGATAGATTTGAATTTGTAACGAGTAAGGAAGGTTTCAGGAGAAATGTATCGGAGTCAAAGTATCAGTTTTCTTTGCAAAATGTAGTGAAGTAAAAGTGAAAGTCAACAGAAATATAAATAGTAAAGTAAAGTACAGATATCCAAAAAAACGACTTAAGTACAGTAACGAAGTATTTCTACTTCGTTACTATACACCACTGCATATAAGACAAATGAAATACCAAATATCAGTACCAAACATTTAAAGCCACCATGTGTAGATGTTTTAGCCGTACTAGCAGCTCAAGATGTTGAGCATGGTAATCAATTAGCCTTAGCATGCTAACTTTGTCAATGTGGGCCTGTTAGCATTATGACTTTAGCATACAGCTACAGCATCACTGTGCAGCCTTGCAGAGCTGCCTTAGCATGGCTGTAGATGATGTTATAGCCTATTTCAAAAGTATTCTGATGGTATAAGTTTGAAATGAAACCGTATGAAAACTTTCGCAATTTCTGTGTTGACCATTCATCTCAGTATTTGTGGGTTTTCTATGTCGTTGGCCTCAGTGTCTTTTTTTGTAATGCTACCACCAGATGGCAAAGTTTCATATACGCGTCTTTAAATAAGAATAACATTACACAACTACGATAATTATGTGCCATTTATTCTTGTATAAATCATATAAAGTATCTACATGTGACCTTTTCATTTACAGTATATGAAGGTGTGACTCACTCACTGGCCAAACATAATGATTCTCTATGTTTATTCTCAGCTCATTAAAGCTGTAGAAATTGATATTAAAAACTCTCAGTGTCAAGAAGTGGTAGGCCTAAATTGAACATTTTTACTGCCAAAGCTGCCGCATGCCAACAAGTAGCAAAATCAAGGCTTAAAAAAGCAGATAAAAGAATTCCACATTTGCACTGTGTGCCATGTTAGCACATGAAAAAGTATCTGTTCCTGATAATGTTCACCTAATTTGTCATTTAATGAGGAAACTGGTGTGATGCAATGCGATGTAACATAATGTAAAGCATTTTTTCTTTTCTTATGATGATAGGAAGTGTTTGGACTTAAGTGATAGAAGCACACACATCCCAAATCAGATCCAGCTCATTTAAGGGGATGAGGGGTAGAGAGAGGTTGATAAAGAGACAAAGACAGAGAGAGAGAGAGCGAGAGAAGAAGAAGAAAAAAAAAAAGAGAGGCATGCCTGCTCATGTTGGTGTGCAGAGAGCTTTGGGTCGACTCCTTTGAACTCATGATGAGCCAAATTCCATCCTCACATCTATGGGAGCTAGTACCTCACACACACACGCACGCACACACACAAACATACACGAGCGCATGAACGCACCATCATGTTCCATCCAAGTCTTTTTTTGATGCCAGACAACCATTATCATCTGTCACCTGGTGTCTCCGACTAGCGTTTCATCGAACATATGCACACACACGCTCACTTAGACACAACATACACACATAAATGCATACAAACACACACACACACACACACACACACACACACACACACACACACACACACACACACACACACACACACACACACACACACACACACACACACACACACACACACACTCTCTCACACACACACACACACACACACACACACACACACACACACACACACATGCATGTAAGAGGCATAAATTAACGTTTTTAAAAACCACATCGAAGGACCGGCTGCAGTCCAACAATCTCCGTCCCTGCTTTCTCTGCTTTTGCTTTCTCTGTGCCATAAGAATATACAGTATGTTTGCACACATCATATGCCTGGGCACATTCCACTTACTTCAAAGACCTCTGGTGAACTGAGTGTGCATGATTACAGGGAGAGCTCGCTTTAAAGAGCCTCGGAGAGAACAAATCTGAGAGGGAGAAAGAAGGGGAGAGAGAGAAAGCAGCTGGGTTGGTGGTAAACATCTGGTGGTTATGGAGGCCTGGCCCTGAAATACAGGGGAAATAGCTGCGTCGCTGTTCCAAGATCTGCTCCCTCTAGTCTTTCCTCATCCACTCATCTACGCAGATCTAATCTAATGTGACTGATGGTCTGTAAAGGTCCGATACGTCACTCAAGGTTGCCCCCCTTTAGCCTTCTTGACAGATTTATTTGAATCAATAGGATTTTGGTTTTTTGCTCACACAGTTCACTGTACATAATCGTGGGAACATCTCCCATAATATTGCGTTACAGCGCCTGTTGCACATCAATTCACTTCTCACATGTTTAAAAGTTTCTAAGCCCTTCCCTAACTCATCTGCTTCTCTTTATCTACATTGTCTTCTTTGTGATTAATACAGACTTAATAGAGGGGATCAATAAGGGATAACATAGATTTACATCATTAGTGTATTCCAGGAAATAGTATAAATATTACTGTTAGCTCAACTTTTGAACCAACAGGGATAAGAAGTCCTTAAAGTGCTTTGAAAAAAAGAAAGTTTCAACAATCCATCTTTCTATGATAATTAGGCAAACTTTATCTGTTGATGAAGATCATGTAATATGACTGAAAGCCTGAGGACGAAACTAAGCAGTTGACATGGCCATGAACAGTGAAATAGTGACAAAAATCTTGCTATCAGTGCAATGCATGGAAAGCAGTTGTGACCATTTTGTCCAGCGACAATGCCAACCCTTACTTTGCAAATCACAATAAAAGCATATCTGCCCATTTAAGCACATCCTGCATCAACCTGATGATACACTCAGAATAAGACAGTAAAGATATGTTAACTGATACCATTTTTGCTGTGCAGTTTCCCTTTAATATATCCAGTTTAAAAAAGTAAATGAGAGCCAATTAATGAGGACTGCTTTACGCATGCTTTACTTGATTTGGACTATTTATTTATTGGATTATTATCAAGATTATATATTGGATTTTTTTTTTTGTTAAGTAATGCCATTTCTTGTTAAATATGAAGCTACTTGGTGGATGAATTGAATGACACTTTATGTTGATAGCAGGTAAAAACAAAACTAAATTCTGCTGAATGCTATAATGCACTGCAGACGGTATGGCAGAAACTTTATTGCATTATAGTCCCCTGGCCTGAATAAATACATAATAAATAATAAAATGAATCACAAGAGTATTTGATAGATTTGAACAAAACTCTTTCTGTACTTTTCAAATGAATTTCCAGAATAAAACACATTATGCATCCAAACAAACGGAATTTGAAAGTTACCCAGTATGTTTAAAGGGTATTGTAAACTATTTCTGCAGTTAGGAGGCTGCACGGTCTGTCTGTACCCACTGTATAAAACCTGCACTGTACTTTTGGTGTGTGAGAAGGATTTTTCTGCCTGCCACATCAATTGCCCCTTGAGGATGATTTGTGTTTATTGAATAGAACTGAATTCAATTTAATTCCTTACAGGCACATTGTCCTGATCCAGTGCCATTTTTTTCTTCTTCTTCTGGCTTAGAATTACACCAGTGGCTGTTTTCTTAGTGCAGTTACTGGAATGTGTGTGTGTGTGTGTGTGTGTGTGTGTGTGTGTTTGCCAACAGAGAGAAATCTAGAACTCAGGGGCAATGGGTGTATTTGGCTGAGTCTGCTTGCTCGAAAAATACAGAAAGAAAGAGGCTGATTACTGTTGGCGACAAACACGTATATAACAGACATAAACCTCGTTGTTAATTTTAAAAGGCTTGTTTTTCTGCTGTCTTTATGTAGCTTGTAGTCGTGTTAATAAAACATTGTCTTCTCTGCAGATGAATTCCTCACATTTTCCAGTCTGGGACCCAGATTTGATTCTGTCAGTGAGTCTAAAGAGATTGTTATTGTGCAGTGAATTCACCTCCAAATAGTCATGAGTCAAAATCCTGCATGCATTTAATGTGTTATTACGGGAAAAATACACTTACTGTTGAATATTTCTAAATATATAACATGTGTTCTGTAATTTCATCCATTTTTAGTTTTGAAATGCTCGAGAAATCACTTAGGAAAAGTAGTTGATCCTTCCATCAATGTGGGTTTGTAATGGAACTATGCAGCAAGTTTAATGCTCTGATCCGGACATGTGCTTGTTGATGTTAATGTCTTAATTTCAGGCACCAACACGCCCAGATAACTTCCTTCACAGATAATAACTCTGCGTGTACATGTAACTGTGCTGTAATGTGTTCGGCTAAAAGAAGCTGAATACTGTACAGTTGCATGTGTAGATATAATCTCTTCATGGTGCAATCCATCAGCTATAGGTCTGGTGATGATTTAGCGTACTGATCGTAGAAACTATTCTTAGAGTTTATTCATAGAATAGTTTACCCTGCATAGTACGCATGAGGCCTTGAGGTCAATATCAACATATCTATGCAACAAATTCAGCACAGATTTCAGATATTTTTAACCCAATTTCAGACCTGTAACCCTTGGACCTGTCAGCTGAGGGATTTCGGGTGTCACAGCAGCCACCAGAGGGACTTTGGCCTGTTGTCTAAGTTATTTTGGAGGCACCTGGACAGAGATCTGACCCACTTGAGAAAATGTGCTATAGGCAGACTATTTTTGCATATGTTGTGTCTGAAGACAACAATTCTATGTCATAATAAAGTTATTTATAATATTGACAATAATTGATTATTTTCTTTTTCTTATTGTGATTAAATGTCGGCTAAATGACCAGGTTGTGCAAAGTGACACCAGTCAAGCAGGACCTTTGCAGTTGTAGGTTCTGGTACAAATGTGTTCTGTGTCATGGTGGCAGACAAACATAAACCAGACTAAACTGGATCCAGCTCGCTTTTATTTGCAGAAGAGTTCACCACCCACCTTTTTGGCCCGACATTACAGAAACTCTCTAGGACACAACAACCTCCCTACATTTTTTTTTTCCACCTAAAAAATAAAGTAAAGAAAAATGGTAGTGGTGTCATAATGAATGTTTTCTACCCTCTGCATGATCAGTGGTCACCAAGAAAAATGGTAACACAAATGTTCTAATATTAGAATTAAAACAGCTTCAAAGTGCTGTTCTGATGGCCAATAAATTAGAATGAATATATACAGGGGACACCATTTAATATTGATATTTAAACACACAAATGGATACAATACAAATACTGTATCATAGTTGTGAAAATGGTCTAAAATGACCTTGTTTTTATTACCTTTAAATTACCCACTCTGCTGGAAAAGACGAGCCCCCTGACTTCCTCTGCCACACAGGTGAACGGGCAGCTCCGCTCTCTTTTTTTTAGTGCGCAGTGTATTACGGTAAAAACGAAAGGAGGCGGGCTCTGACCTACATGTGCGTCGCGTTTTGATTGACATGGCGGAGTCTCCCAGTACGCGTTGCGCCGCGCCAGCAGACAGGCAAGACCCGACCCTGGGAATAAAAAAACACGCAGCGACGTCTGTTTGAAGATTATTTTATTGCAGCGAGGTGAGTTCTCTTCACACTTCTGTTTTACGGTAGGAAAAAAAACAAACTGCGAAAACAACGAGAATGGCGTCCGATGGAGTCGTTGTTTGAAAAAGTTTTAGAAGTGCGTGTCTCTGAGTGTAAGTCTGTGTGTGCGTGTGTGTGTGTGTGTGTGCGTGTGTGTGTGTGTGTGAGTTTGGAGAGCTGAGCGCTGACGCCGGCAGTCTGGGCCACTTGGCTGGCGCAAAGGAAAAAGGAAAAAGTGCTCCGCTGCTGCTGCTGCTGCTGCTGCTGAAGGGGGGTGAATCGAAACTTTTTTTGGGGCACAATTTCCCCGTTTATTTACAAAAAAAAACCCAACCCAGTTAAACGCTAAACTTAGAGGGGTGGTCATCGTGTTAGTTTTATCACACCAGTCGAGGTGGGACATTTTGCGTTTGGAGTCTCTTCTCTTTGTGGTCCCGATTTCTCAGCTTTCACCAAAGAATGTGTTTTTGTCTCCGAGGACTTCAGATGGAGTGAGTGCGCAACAGAAGAAAACCCATTTTTTTCTTTCTTTCTTTCTCTCTCTCTCTCTCTCTTTTCTGCAACAGATCGCAGTTGTTTGACGCTGTTACTTTGCTTTTATTTGGAAATGTTCTTTTTTTTGTTGTTGTAGCTTGCTTAACATCAGGAAATGAATTATTTTATCGTTGGAAAAAGAACGCGTTATGGAAGATGCTGAGGCAGTCAGATTTGACAGAGGAGGAGGAGGAGGAGGAGGGGGGGGGGGGGGGGGGTTGCGAAATCATTGAATTGGCGCTATAGGGGGGAGTTTATAATGCGTTTGGGTAACTGTTGAGGAAATGGTGAAGGGGGTTTTGTTATGAGGACTTTCCATGGAGTTTGTGCGCGAATGCAGAATGCAGGAAAAAGGGTAAAAAAAAAATCCCAACTCCAGCATATCCTAGCATTCCTTCCAGGCAGTCTCTCCCTCTCTCTCTCTCTCTCTCTCTCTCTCTCTCTCTCTCTCTCTCTCTCCCCCCCCTGTCCCTGTCCTCTCTCTCTCTCTCCCTCTTTCAGAAACGACTACGTGTCTGTCTGTTTGTGGAGGGAAGACAAATCTCCCTCTCTCTCTCTCTCTCTCTCTCTCTCCTCTCTCTCTCTCTCTCTCTCTCTCTGATGCAGACGTGGAAATCAAACATTGGTCTCCAGCTTGGAGCGATCGATTATCTGTGCGCCTTCCACGTACGCACAGAAAGAAAGCGCAGCGCTAGAAGTGCGTTAGTTCCGCAGCGGAGAGGAGACCGGAGATGTGGCAGCAATAGGTCGCACATATTCAGATTGCCAAAGATGACTCTTTTTTTTTTTTTTTTTTTTTTTTCCCTTCCTTTAAATGTAATAACAGGACTGAGTGGTTAATTGTCATGCTGTCATGATTAGCGGTGGGGGTATAATTGGGGCTATGATTTTTTTTTTAGAATTATGTATCCACCCCCTGCTGTGGACTCTGGATCCAGTGGGCACATTGGAGAATATAAGCCAGGGGAAAAAATAACCTAACACTTCAGACACAGACACGCACGCACACGCACGTGCGCGCCCGCCCGCATGCGCTTACTTTTTTTTTTTTTAGGGGAGAGAGAGAGAGAAAGAAAAGAGGGAGAAATCCAATCCCAAATACATGACGTCAGATGACATTCCGTTGGTGAAAAGGCTGATGTGGCCATGTACAATTTTCATTTTTTCTTTCTGTGCAAAACTGATATCAGACTTTTTTGTTTGGGGGTGGTGAGAGGGGGGGAATGATTGTCTACCTGCTGAAAAGGTGCGTTTAGGTTTAGGTGAGAGCAAAGGAATTCTCTCTGCGGTGCATGAATGGCCAATTATTTTCGCTTCCACAAGTCTGAGGGCATCAGAAAGTCTCAGCATCAAAAGCTTAGGCCATGGACAATGAGCCGAGGTATGAACAGTGGATGGAGACTAGTTATTTTTTTTTATTTTTTTTTTACAGAAATCTCTTTAGGTGAAAGTAGCATACTTTTCTCTCCTTAAAGTCATTTAAAAATGTCTTATTTCAAAATCAGGCCCTGAATCAGATATCAAAAGTTCCTTAACAGGAAAGATAGGACTTCAGATTGGGAATTCTCTGATTTAAATTCCCAGGAAGTTTAGTCTCTGCAGCTTGTGTGTGTGTGAAACAAATGCTAAAGGCACTGTTGGGTTTTTGCAATTGATCCACAAAGTGAACAAGCTGTTGGTTGGCACATCACAAAGGATAAATGCAATCTATATTTATCTTAAGTACTGCATCCATATCCCTCTTAGCACAAGCTCAGTGAGGTTTATATCACTGTACACTGAAAGCTAATCCTCTTTGGCTTCAACATTTATACACAATAAGAATGTAAACAAAGCTCACAGCTCGACTTTTGAAAAGTTCTGAAAGCCCCGTTATGTCGTCCTTGTATTCATAGCGAATTCAATAAAAAAGTTTGGCTGAAAACTCTTATTCCAGCGTTTGTAATGACAGGCCTTGTGAGTTTTTATTTTTTTATGTTTCTCTACTGTATGTTTGAGTTTAGTCGGCGGTGTGGAGAGCCAGGAATGTGCTGCTAGAGGATGTTCAACGGCATAATGTAAGCAGGGAATTGCAACCAAACTGATGCAATGGCAAGAAAGTGAATTTCCTCTCTCAGTTTTCAGTCCGCCTCTTGCAAAAATCCCCTTTTTCTGTGTTTAAAAAAAAAAGATACACTAAATACACTGCATTTATATAACAGAAGAGAAAGAATGGCGTTCCGACTGGAGTCAGGTTGAAGGAGAGAGCCATTGTTGCTTTGGCCTTTCTCTTTCTTTCACATGAATAGGCAAAGGGGTTGAATGACGCTTTATATAAGTTAACGACCTGTGCTCTGCTACCATTACGGCTTTGTCACACAGGTACAACTCACTCAGCTGTGTCAGTCTGTGTGACGGTGCGTCACTGCCCACACATGGGGTGAATGTAACTTTGCAGCTGCTTTTGTTTGAAACCACGTAATCGGTTTGTCAGTTTGTTTTAGTCCACTGAAGGGCCTGAACCAGGATTGGGGGAATGGGTGCCAAGAATTCAGAGTTTATCATTAGAAAGTAGAAATTTATTGTTCTTTCTCTTACAGTTTACTGAATGTAATCAAAGTTTCTCACTTTCCCACGTGTTCTCCTCCAGCAGGTGAAAATAAACACAAAGATGGACACATAGCGACCCGGGTTTGATGGACTGGTCGCGTTTTGTCTCTAATATTCTGAGACGGGTTATTCTAAGGGCAATGAGGAAGTCGCTCCTATGTTTCATGAGGACTCGTGATGCCAAGAGCATCTGTCTCCTTATGACCTCAGGCATAATCTGGGTTCTCCGCTTTCTCCCTGTAGCGGCTTGTGGTTCTCTGTTGGCCCTGTAAAAACCTTCAGGTACGCCCGGTGTGTATGTGTGTGTGTGAGTGTGTGTGTGAGTGGTAACGTCGGACATGTTATCAGAGGGGTAGTGTAACGTTCTGATGTCTTAGTGCCAAACCTACAGTATGTGCATTACTGTACATTTTTGAAGGCATTGATTGTTATTTCTGAGAGACACAAAGCAAAATGCTTCTAATTGGTCATTTTCATTTTAGGAATAGGATCCAAATACACATAAGTTTAATGACTCATGATCAAACCTTTAATTTATTTTCAAGCAAAAATACCACACATTAACTAGTTCCAGCCACTCTAATCTTAAGACTTGTTGCTTTTCTAAACCAAAATGAACTAAATACCCTAGGATTTTGGATGAAACTTTGGCGCCACCTTCGGATTTTCCCCACATTTTATAGACCACAACAAGTAATCAATTAATCCATAAAATAATCATTAGATTAACTTTTAATACAAAATATACAATACAGATAATGAAACAAAGGCATAATGCCCTGGAAGCTGTAGAAAAGAAGGAAATGCAATCAGCCCAGTGTAGATATAAGATCATCCACAATGGCCCAATGATGATGACTGTTTATACTGGTCCATTTGGCCCTGATAAGCTGCCCGTATCTGGAATATTTCCTTTCCATTAAATGGTATGCCCTTTTATTTGTGCAGAACTGTGGTTTGCATAAAGTCTGCTATCAGTTGAACCATCTGATTTTCAAAATGCAACAGGTGTGTTGCAAAGAAAGATTGCCGGCCTTGCCGTCTCTGTAGCAGAGGTGTGCTTTGGTGAAGTGGACGAGCGGCTTCCTGCTTCCTGCTTGTTAGGAGGTGTTTTACTTATTGGCGGGTTGGATGTGGGCAGGCGTTCCTGTTCACTGAGGTCAAGGGGTCGACGCCGGGAGTGCAGGAGGAGGAGATTTTCTGCAGTTTCTCTTCCTCTCGTCCCTACAAACCTCTCTGTTCAGATGATGCACAGTAAAGCAAGTGGCTTCTTCCTGTGGTGGAGCAGTTTGCTTTGAAAATCGTCTCTTCTGCTGCTGCTGCTGCTGCTGTTACATATGATGGAGTGCAGTTGAGCTCTCAAGAGGACACCCACCCAATGTGGCTTTATTTAGATGACAGAAATCTTCATGCCGTGCAATAAATTACTGATAAATATGCCATTTATTTTTATCATGCGTGACAAAAAACCAGCCACTGTAACTGGAACTGTAACCAGCAAATACTCAGAATCTTTGCTTTAAAAATCCTATTATTAGTTAATCAAGTATCAAAATAGTTGCAGATTAATTTCCTGTCCATCGAGATTTTTTCAGCTTTGTTGATTACTGAGACTACTAGAAGTGTTATTGCATGAAAAGCATTGTAAGAAAGTAATAGAAATACCATTGTGACTGATATTGAGCTTCTTTCTGTTTGCATTAATCAGTGTATGATGATATGTCGCTCCTCTTACAAACTGTGAATACTACTGACTTTCTGTTCATCCTAACACACAGACTCATTTAGAAAGTTTGCACTAGTTTTTTGGCCCTGTGTGTTCTTGGTTTGTTTTGGTATTCTTTGTATACGAGTGAATTAAGTGTCTTGCAATAGCTTTTGGAGTGGTTTCATTTGAATTCAAATGGGAGGATCTACACTTTGGTCAAACTGAACCTGAAGGCAACACGTTTCACCATGTAAAGACATTTCTAGTAAGAGCTGCGTGTATGTGTGAGCTCCCAAACAGAAAAACAACTTTGTCAAAACTCATCTTCTGCTCGATGCTTTCGCTTTCCGTTTCCCAGTGTTCTGTTACACTGCCGGTCACACGGCCGTCTCTCTCTCCGCTCCTCTCTCCCCTCCTCTCTCTCTATATCTGTGTCTCGTTCTCTCCCATATGAACGCTGGCTTTTTGTTGAAGTATCCCAGTATCTCATGTTTGCTCGGCACAGAGCTGTAATGTTTACCCTCCTCCTCTCTTTCTTTCTTCCTCCCTCCCTCCCTCCCTCCCTCCTTCCTTCCCTTCCTCCCCCTCGTTCTCCAGTGCCCGTCTCCGTCTTTTTTGTCTCCCTTTATAATTTCCTGCATTGTTGACAGTTGATTTAGAAGAAGATAAAAGAACCCTTTCAACTTCCCTACTCCCTTTCTCCCTCCTCCTCTCTCCTTTTCTCATTGCCCTCTCCTCTCCTCTCTGGAACAACCTCAGTCATTTCTGTTCCTAGTTATACAAGTTGCAGTCCAAAATAAAACATCTGAAATTTGGAGAAATGTCACTCCTACAATGCTAAAAAAAATTGAATAGCTTCAAATGTCTTATTCGGTCCAACTAACAGTCCAAAACCCCAAAGATTTCAGCACTGGTTTAAGATGTTGTAGTGATATCTGTTTTTGAAATCTTGAGCAACATAATGCGCATTTGCATAGCATCTTCAAGCATAAAAATCAAATGTTTTCTGCCTCCAGCTTCACAGATGTGAGGATTGTCTGCTTTTCTTTGTCTTATGTGATAGCCAATTGAATATGTGTGGGGTTTTCAACTGTAGCAAACTGATGTAACCTTGAGACTGAAAACTCCTCCTTGGGTTTGTTTTAATGGACATTTTCTGCTATTTCATGGTGTTTTATAGACCAGGGGAGTCATCTGTTAATGAATAGAATATACGGTGGAAAAGATTCATTATCTATAGCCTAACTATTGTATAACAGAAGAAGACAGATAAAAGAGTAATTAAGTAGATCGATCATTGAAAAAATATACATTTATAAAGATTAAAAAAGGGGCAATACTGCAGTAATAGTACATTAACAGTATAGTATAGTACAATCAGCAATAGTTTGAATACACAACACAGTTTGCACATGATGCAATGCCTGACTTCACCAAAGACTTTCACTTCTCTAGTTGCTGATTTGATTCATTGCTCATCACTTGTTGTCATTCGGAACGTCCTGACGGCAGCTCTATGGCTGTGTGGCAGAAGGGAAAGGCAGACTGACCTTTCGTGGATTAGTGCAGCAGATGATGAAACAAAAATGATAATGACAAAAAGATATTTGGAATCCAGTAATTAGGCTGTCAAGTCTCAGCTCAAGCTCTCGTCAGTCGGTAAAGTTCTGTGGATACAGGCATGCATGCAGAAAATCTGCCCTGTCCTGCCCGTGCCCAGTTCCTCGGGGGAATCATCCATAGAAAGTGTGTGTGTGTGTGTGTGTGTGTGTGTGTGTGTGTGTGTGTGTGTGTGTGTGTGTGTGTGTGTGTGTGTGTGTGTGTGTGTGTGTGTGTGTGTGTGTGTGTGTGTGTGTGTGTGTGTGTGTGTGTGTGTGTGTGTGTGTGTGTGTGTGTGTGTGTGTGTGTCAGCTGGCTGGCTGGATCAAGCGTGCACCTGAACACGCACACACACAGAGCTGACTTTACGTGCCTGCATTAGCATGCCAGGCGTGTTGATGTTGCTAGTTGGCAGGCCCATGGAAAGTTCCGCCGGTCGTTAATGGCTGTTTTTATGCCCGTCTGTGAGCGTCTCGAGTGAGTATCTCAAGTGTCTCCAGTCTGCTGTGGGCTTGGGTTCATGTGTGTGTGAAACAGAATCTAGATCTTATATTTCTGATTGTTATATGGCTAGAATTGGAACTGGTACACACATTTTTAAGTATCCTTTCTGTGTGTATCTACCGTGTATGTGTGGTACACACATATGTTTGCGGGTATGCAGGACCAGGGCTGAGGGTTCTGCTCAAGGAGGAAGTAGGTGTTTTTTAATGCGAAGCCACATGTTTTATTGCTTTGCCTTGTTAAACCACCCTCCTCCCCCCCCCCCCCCACCCCCTCCAGGGCATGCAAACACACTTCAACCCTTCCCTCCCTCCCCCTCCTCTCACCCCGTCTTCCCCCGCCCCGTCCCAGCCCCACATACCTATCATTTCTCCTCCTTGTTCACTCGCCACTCACAGCCCATTTCCACGAGGCTAACGCATCTAGACATTTTTTAAGGTAGTTTTCAAAACCAATGCGGATTGAAATTTAACAAACCAGGAGTAAAAACAGCTGAAGCTTTATTCCATGAGGGAAGGGAGTACTGTCGTGTATAAAATAATGTTAAATAGTGATTTGATCACAGCTCATAATTACCTGTCTACCAAATCCAACGGTAATTATGCGCTGCTTGATTGAGACGTCCATCAACTCATGACTTAAATACAGGTTAATGAAAACACACGTATTGAGTTACTGGCTGTACAGACTTTAAAGATGAGTAACCACAGGAGGATTGCAGGCGGGTGGAAAGTTGGCCACTTAACCTTACTGATACTAGTGCACATGATGAGTCTATGCAGGCATCCTTGTTATGGAACAACATAGTCAACTTTGAAGAGATTAAAAAAAATAAATGTGCATTTTATCCTGCTTGTTTTGGAGACGGCCTCCCCTACTTTCCCCCACAAATCACTGAAACATCCACCCACACACATAGGCAGGCAGATACACACACACACACACACACACACACACACACACACACACACACACACACACACACACACACACACACACACTACAGCTCTCACACACCCGCATCCCTGAACTAGTGTGTGAAATCCTGAGGCTGATTGAGGAGGAGGAATGTGACCTTGTGACCCTGGTGTGGGGGTGTGTGTGTGGGGGGGTGTGTGTGTGTGTGTGTGTGTGTGTGTGTTGTTAGGGAGCAAGTGATTGTATGTACACTTTCCATTTGCATGCTATTCCAAGAAGTGTCCTCTCTCATTTTTCAGCCCCATTCAGTTTTCCTCGAATGGATTAAACAATGCTGTCTGCTCTCTACACATGCATAAACACACACAAACACACACATGCACATTCATAAACACAACTATGAGTTAGTCATGGAATTAGGCATGTAAAGTACCATTCATTCATGATTTCCTTGCTCTGTTTTGCATTTAAAAGGTGTGTGTGTGTGTGTGTGTGTGTGTGTGTGTGTGTGTGTGTGTGTGTGTGTGTGTGTGTGTGTGTGTGTGTGTGTGTGTGTGTGTGTGTGTGTGTGTGTGAGAACATCTCACAGACTCAGTTGTTGTCTTGTCTGTGAGAGAGGTTTCTCATGTAGGTGGAGACTAAATAGTCTCTCTCTCAGTACACACACACACACACACACACACACACACACACACACACACACACACACACACACACACACACACACACACACACACACACACACACACACCCACTGAGCAAGCTTTTTCATGGCCCATAAAACTGATGATCTGAATGTCTCTTGGTGGTTTGTCTCCGTCTACATTCTCGTCCATCCAAGAATGTGAGATTGTGCCTCAGTTTATCTGCGAGAGAGAGAGAGAGAGAGACAGAGAGAGAGAGAATTCACTTCTTGACTTGGCATAGCTGTCTTAATTAAGACTCATGGCATGCAGCCCTGATGGAGCTCGGCATTAGTGGCAGAGACATGCTGTGTGTGCCGGACTGGACGGCAGCAGGTCCGCTGGCAGGGAATGTGTGTTTTTCTTCCTGACTCGGTGGTTGTCCACCTTCACTCCTCCTTTTACTAGCCGCCTGAAACGCAGAGCTGATTACGAGGATTGTAGGTCATAGCATTGAAATGTATGGTGATGCAGAGGAAGGTGGCTCTTTAAGACAAAACTTCACAGCAGAGGCAAAACAACAGAAGAAGTATTTGGAAATTATACATGCCGTGTCATGCACCTCTGACTCTAAGGCCGCTATATAAACTGTGATTTGTTACATATTTTATTTGGTGTTTAGTCAACTGTATGTTGAAATCTTTCTCCAAATTGGAGTTTCACCTAAGTGCATATAATGTAACCGTAAAATGAACAGCAGGGATGTCATATTAGTTACTAGTTGCCTACTGATTGATTGATCAGAAAACAATAAAAAATGGCCACCGCAATATCCTAGAAAACATCATCAAATGTCCAAAATCCCAAAATATTCTATTTGCTTAAGACTAAGAAAAGCAGCAAATTCTCATATTTGAAGTATGTGAAACCATCAAATGTTGGCAATTTTGCAGCTCTAGTTTATTCTAAACAGGTCCTTGAATTTTGTAGTTACTCCCACCTATAAATAAAACACTAGGTTCAAAAAATTTGATTCAGTTTTGCATAAAAGCATCTTCCTCTGTCCAAGTATAAAATCACCCGTCATCATTAATTTACTGTAAAAGCACACACTTACAAAATTGACTTGATTTGATTCATTCCCCAAAAACTGTATTTACAGTAATAAATTAAAACAGTCACATTAGACACATCCATATTTTCTCTCTCTCTTTATGGACACACATACAGAATTGTGCACACATATACACACACACACACACACACCCTCAAACAAACACAGGCTAAATATTGTGTCCGGTGTCTGATCCCTGAGTCTCATTCTGTGGTTGAATTTGGGTTTTGGGGTTTTGACTCCTGGGACCCATAAGCTGAGATGTTTATTGACTGTACAGAAAAGGAAAAAAAAAAAAAAATCTGTACAACCAGAAGCCAAACCATACACTTAAACATGCTGAATATGAATGTGACTGTCCTTCATGATGAACTGTAAGTGATCTTCAGTGCTGTGGTGTCCTGCTGTGGAGTCTGGGCTCAGCTGATGAAAGTTTTAACTGCTGGAGCACAGTGCTGAAAGTATTGTTCGCTACCCGCCAACTGGTACACAACGTATTGTGTGTACGTATGTTTACATTTGTGTGCGCATGCTTGTTTTTGTGTAAAGGGGTTCAAGCATGCCTCTGCACCCCATTGGTGTGTGTTTATGGGTGTGTGTGTGTGTGCGTGTGCGGGGGCCTGTGTCTGTGTGCGCAGTGGGGAGGAAGTGGCTGTGTTTGTTTAAACTAAGCACGCTCAGCCATGTGGGACAATTTAGCGGGAATGAGAGCCCTGCACTCCCCCTCCCCCTCCCCCCCCGAGCCTGCACCAACCTCCTCCATACCACCCCCACCCCCTACCCCGAAAAAACCTTCTGAATGGGCAGCTGTCTTTTGAAGGCCGAGGGGTTGTTTGGGAAGTAGGGCCGACAGTGTTTGGGGGTGGGGGGAGGGAGGATGGGGGGGGGGGGGGGGGGGGGGTGAGTGGTGAAGAAGAAGAAGAAGAAGAGGCGGGCCAGGGGGAGCGCTCAGACAGGTTGAAGCTAGATGTGGGACGGATAGAAGAGGAGCGGAGGAGGAAGAGATGAGGGAGTAGAGGAAGAGGCCGAGCGCCGGTGCATGAAAATCAAAGTGTAACTAATGTTCATTGTCACTGGTCCTTTTCTTGTGAGAACCGTGCAACCACGAAAGTCATACACAACACAGTCTCTGCCTTCTCTGAGAGACCGACTTCAAAAGGGATCCAGCTCTGTCATATTTTTTGCTAAAGGGTTGTGTTGCGTGGAACCAACTGTATTACACAGCAGTAAAGGAAAGACTTGGAGGGAGGTGGTGGGCGAGGACGCATGGAGGAGGCATGATTGAGAATGTGGAGCTAATGCAGTCCTGGTGCTGTATAATGTCATGTCTGGCATGTAAATGGATATCTGAGGCACGTGTTAGGCCTGCTGAGAGCCCACAGTGTGCATCATTTTGTGTGTGTGTGTGTGTGTGTGTGTGTGTGTGTTGTGTGTGTGTGTTTGAGAGAAAGAGAAAGAGAAAAGAAGAGACACAGACAGAAGGTTTGAACCTGAGTTGAGTTCGCCTTGCTTGATATCGCCATGGTTACAAGAGGAGAAATTACTTTGAAGGAACAAGTATTTCATGTAACACGTGTATAAAAAAAAAAAGAATTCTGTTCTGCTCTTCCTTTTGTTTTTCTACCTTTTGTTATCAGTGGCTTTATTTGTATGTCACACACCTGAAGGCATGCACATCTTCAGTGTTTGGTCAGTAGGTTAAAGGTCAGTAGGGTTCAGTGTTGCTGTGCTCTTGGGGCTAAATATGTTCAAGAATTCCCCCAAATCTTTAATGATCCTTGAATAAACATCAGACCGAATGAACCCGGCTCTTATTTAACATTATAAGCCAACTAACCATGCTAAGACAGAACCCAGATGGCTTGTTGGTGCATCTACCCACCCTGTCCTACCACCCAACCAGTCAGCCCCAACTCAGCCTTTAGTCTCCTGGCTCGTCGAACCAGCCTCCATGTGTGTGGTCAGACTGAGCCTTGGAGATCCAGGGCGTTAGGGAGGGGTTTGCTGTGAGCTCTTCTTGGGGCTCAGTGCTCCTCTCTGGGCTGCAGAGCGCTCAGCCCTCAGCCTCCCTGGATCGGATGGAGAGAAGTCTGAGCTGTGGTGGGGCAGGAGGAGGGAGGGAAGAAGAGAGATAGAGAGAGAGATGGGGGAGAGTCAGGGAGGAGGGGGAGAGAAGGACAAAAGGAGAAGAAAAATCTGGAAGCGATGCCATGAAGAAGAGTGAGTCATGTTCATGTGCTTGTGGGAGAATAGCCACTTCCTCTGTATTAATTACACACAAACACCAACAAAACAGCATTTTCTTTTCTTTTCTTAAGGCAGTCTGGCGTATAGACCTGGAATAATAAAGAAGTCGGCAGTACCGGTCGTGAAGACATTGATGAGGCTGATAGAAGTAATGAAGAGAATGACATCAGTTTTAATGATGATGATCAGGGCGCGGTGGGTTTATGTTTGCTCCGGTCTGTAAACTATTTTGTTGTGTGTGTGTGTTTGTGTGGTCACCAGTTTATGGAAACTGGCCTTGAACATCTGTAAGTCAAAGGAGTTCTCAGTTTGGATAAAAGAGTGTGAGTCTGGCAGTCTTGGCTGATGTAATGGGTGGGAACGTCAATGTCTGTGACTCGGATAAACGTTATCAGAAAGTCACTTTGTCTCTCTGTTTGGAGACACAATGACCCACATTATTTCACTTTAAGATTTCATCCCGTCTCTATGCAACTTTTTTTCTCACACGAAGGAGATGTATAAATCTCCTTTATTCACTGCTCTCCTGTCCTCTGCTGCGTGGCTACGTGGCAATCATTGGACTGTCAGGGCCTCTACTGTGGGTTTACTGCCTGCTGGCCCAACCACACACACACACACACACACACACACACACACACACACACACACACACACACACACACACACACACACACACACACACACACACACACACACACCAGCTCACAACCGTACAGCTGCAGGAGGGAGGGCTTCGCTGGCAGCTAGCTGCGCTGTCCTAACCTGATGCTAACGCAGAACTCCCAGTGCGACACAGAGCCGATTGTGAATGCTTTGCCTTCATGAATAGCCGGGGAAAAAGTGAAGAGTGTGTTTCAAACTCTCTTAATTTGCAGGACTCATTCAATTTTCTCT
>NC_072463.1:8134750-8222250 GCF_027596085.1 Anoplopoma fimbria | reverse complement strand
CCGTTTTCATATCAACACATGCATAGTTCTGCGGATGCATATTGATCCTCTGCAATTAATCCAAATACCAAACTGACAAACACAAGGCAGCGAGCAGTTGATACAGTGAAGCAGTTACATTGTATCTGCAATCAAACACACCAAATCTCACACCATGTTTACCATTCTGACGGACAAAGGAGAGAATTCAGACAAACTACAGAACATAAGATTGATGGAAAAACACTTTGTTGCCTGTGTTTAAACTCATTCCTTAGACACATTCCTTCGACAAAAAAGTTATCTGTTACAGACTCTTCTTACAGATTAGCTCTGTGTGGCTCTCAAAGTTCAACCTGCTTTCTGTCAGAGTTTCTTGACTTTTATAGATTTCCATCATCTCCACTGCCTGTCCCTTGATAATAGTGCTTGTGGGGGGGCGACAGCAGGATTATATCTGAAATCAATGCTTATCTCTTTCTGTGACACATTCACTTCTAAAAAGGACTTGTCACACCAGTCATGTGTGAACCATGTATCATCCTACTCTAAGAAAAGACTGACCCCAAGCTAAACCATTAGCACATTTTAGAATGAATCAGATCAGTTTACTGCAAATTTCACAGGATTGCATTGTTACCATGAGTTTATCAGCCAAATGATTGGAGCTGGATAAAAAAATCAGTGCTATGAACAGCCCTCTGCAGGGGGGAAGCTTCAGGGCTGCTTTGGTCATGGAAATTAAACTTTACTGGACAAAATGACTCAGACTGTGATAAGGCAAACTATTAATTTGTATTACAGATTAAGATCTTAGGCTTTCAAATTGAAATCAGACTTGTTATTCGACAAATTTCAAGTCAAAGTTTTAAACGTGTTAAACTCCCAAACATTCTTTTTTTAACTACATGTGAATTTAATTTCTCATTCTCATACAGATTACCATTTAATTGCGATTGTATACTAATTACATGAATATAAAGGAATGAAACAGACAGCTTAGTTTTATTGACTGTTTCAAAACGAGGCCCCAGTTGTGTCCCGTGTGCACATGTGTTTTCTGTCTCCATCTCTGGCAGCCATGAATGTTTCTTGTTGTTTGAGTGGACGGCACAAGGGGAGCCTGAGGAAACACCAAGTTCAACCGCCTCATCGCATTGGCTTGTTTTTGGCAGTCTGAAAGAAGAAATCTACTTTCTCTCTCTCTCCCCGTCATGGTTTCAATGTGCAAGCTGCACCAGCCTCAGGTAGCCAGCCAGCTAAGATTTACTGTAGCTTCAATTTTTAAGCTACAGTAAATCTTGTGATGCCAAATAGCCTAATGAACACTGTAAGAGGAATAGTTTATGACCTATAAGAAAAAACATATTTCATAGGAAATTACAAACTAAGAGAGTCAGACATGCTGAAGCTCCGAATGACTAACACCAGGAGAAGATATACATGTAGCTTCTTCTTTTATTGTTCTGGTAGAAAGTGCATGCAGTCACAGGGTTCTAATTTCCTTTTTGTCATCAACGAAATCTCTGTGGTTTGACGAAGAAGCGGACATGTGATCAGTTTCACACTTCTTGGCAGAGTTTTTGTTTTTGTGAATAATTCATTCATGTGCAGAAAAAGGAGAAGCAAAAGTTGGTTAGAGAGCACGTGACATCATTTGTTTTTGTTGTTATATTTTCCAAATATGGAAATATAAATCAAAGCTGGTTTCTGAGGCCAAATTTAATCGGAGCAAGAACTACCAATCTTTTTTATCTTCATTTTATTTTGCATGAATGTGTGTGTGTGTGTGTGTGTGTGTGTGTGTGTGTGTGTGTGTGTGTGTGTGTGTGTGTGTGTGTGTGTGTGTGTGTGTGTGTGTGTGTGTGTGTGTGTGTGTGTGTGTGTGTGTGTGTGTGTGTGTGTGTGTGTGTGTGTGTGTGTGTGTGTGTGTGTACTGTGGCAGACATGAATGCTGGTAGGCAGACAGACAGACAGACAGACAGAGAGAGAGAGAGAGACAGAGAGACCGACAGAATGACAGAGAGAGGTGTGAAGCAGTCGACTGGAAGTGAGTCAGACAGTCTGTTAGGTGGTTGTGAATGTCCATTATGCTTCATCAGGATGGACAAACTGGAGTCATTGGGCGTGTGTGTGTGTGTGTGTGAATGATGAATAGCTGTATGAGTAATGACCATCGTTTTATGAGGTCAGAGCTGCCGATGAACATCGAGGGCTTGTGTGTGTGTGTGTGTGTGTGCGAGCGTGCGTGTGCGTGTGTGCGTGCGTGTTACATCTCGGTGTGTGTTTTACTCTATGCATCTTTTATGTTGGAGAGGCAGTTTCCATGCTTACACAGGGCTTTCTGTCTAATGACACAGACACGTGTACATGCGCACACACATGCTCTTTCTCACACACACACACACATACACAGGCACATAAACATTCATGCACCCAGACAAGTGGGTGATTGTTTTCTGTATTCAACGTGGAATTTTTCAATTTAACATTTTATCCCTGCTGGGAATCGACACCTTATTCCTCCCACATTCCGTAGGGGAACGGAAACCTGTGTGTTCGTGTGTGTGTGTGTGTGTGTGTGTGTGTGTGTGTGTGTGTGTGTGTGTGTGTGTGCGTGTGTGCGTGTGCATGGTGATTTCTGCAGCTATCAACAGCAGCATCCATCTGGTACTGATTCCACTGGAAAACAAAGGCCATTATTCATTCATTTTTTACATTAACTTTCCGGATATGTGCATTAGATCCTTTTGGAAACAGCAGCTGTAAATATACTGTATATTTAAATTCCTCCAACATTTAAATTCCTCCAACATTTAACTTCCTCCAACATTTAACTTCCTCCAACATTTAACCTCCAACATTTAACTTTTTTTTTAACAAAAACAGTCAAATCTGACATCAGTGGACAAATGGATAATAAGTTGTTGTTTTTTTTTAAAACCTGCTTCTGCACTGTGCAATTTCACACATCAGTTGCTCCAAATGACCGTGAAAGGTTAAGCGTTTAAATTTAGAGGATGCCAATGGCAAGAAATTATTTAACGAGACGTCAGTAAGCGGAACAAAACACATTGTGTTTATCTACTAGACCGCTCGACAAACAGTCTGACACATTGAGAGATCTGCTTATTTGTGAGTGAGAGGAACGACGCCACTAATGTCTGTGCGGTGACGCTATAGCCAGCAGAGGGTTAGCTTAGCATAAAGACTGAAACCATGGGGGCTGTGGCTCAGATAACTTTTGTCTTAAAAGTCTTATTTTATTTAGAGTGTTATGAATATTTTAAAGAATAAAAGCCCGAATGATTTCCATATTTTTCTCAAAACTTGTAGTTTAAATGAACTTTAAATGTAAAGGCTATTGCATGGTTAAATCGCAGAATTCTGAATGAAAATATCCCCCCTCACAATTTGAAACAGTCCTCAGTCATTTCACCCGGGTGCTTTGCATGGGTGCATTTTCATTTCAGCTTCCGCTGACTTATAGAATGTGGATTTCCCAGTTGAAAGTTCTTTGATTGAGACTCCCTGCCAGTAACTTCACCCAGCACCAGATTCTCTTTTACGTCATACAAATAGCGTACATTGT
Source organism: Anoplopoma fimbria (assembly GCF_027596085.1). Lineage (NCBI taxonomy): Eukaryota > Metazoa > Chordata > Actinopteri > Perciformes > Anoplopomatidae > Anoplopoma > Anoplopoma fimbria. Next base: position 8,218,679 of record NC_072463.1, on the reverse strand, counting down.
TGGAATCTCATTTCTGCTTCAGGCTGAAGAGTATGCATGAGTGAAAAGATTGTACCAATATAATGAATTTCTTCAGGAAATGAGGGGTTATTTTAAGAACGCAGGGTTATTGGAAGAGATGTCCTGGACCGTCCTCCTCTTCATTCGCTTTCCATTTATCATATAAATCGTATAAATCCTTCCTTTCTTCTCTGTCTCGCTCCTCTCTTTTTCCTGGCAAGGATGAGAGTGGTGTTACCATCTGTCTGTGATGTGTCCTGGACGCAACTCTGTGTGTGTGTGTGTGTGTGCGTGTGCGTGTGCGTGCATGCGTGTGTGTGTTTGAGGCAGGATGGCCAGGCTGAACTGGGAATGGGGCTCAGATGGAGAAAGAGGTAGAGTTTAAGATGGAAGAAGAAGAAAAATAAGAGACAGGAGAGAGGCTAGAAAAACTCTGAGTGATGTGTGTGTGTGTGTTTATGTTGCAACAGTATGAACCACAGCTGTGTGATCCGCTAACCCTTTCAAAGACCTCGTCAGTGCTAGAAGACGACCAGCTGAAAGCAATGACACACGGTGACACACAGCTGTTTGCAGAGGAATGCCGCGTGTGTATAGAAACGGATATCAGAGATATATCTTTACTGAAATGAAAGGCATATCCCTAATGCGTACTGTGTGTGTGTGTGTGTGTGTGTAGCTCTTTAGGGGGGGATTTCCCTCACCAGTGTTTAATTGAAGCACCTACGTCATGCAGCAATCTGCCTCTGGTGATGAATCTGTGTGCGTGTGTTTGTATATGTTTGCATATTCTATGTGTGAGGTTAGCTTTCGCGGAACATTTTGGCCGGAGTACTTCGTGTATCTGTTGTATATGAGTGTATTCCCCCAGGAGACAGCATGTATACCTCCGCTGACGTAAGCGTATGGGAACTTTAACGTGTTTTTGCTGTGTGTATGTGTGAGCACATGCATTGTGGCTGATTTAAGTTCGGGGTTAACAGTTTGGTTAAAAACCCTGGTGAGGCTTGGTTCTTGCCTTACAGGCAATTAGGTAAAGCCATGTTATTTTCCACTTAAGATGGATTTTTTTTTATTGTGCTTTTTGGATTTACTGCTATTATTATCCAAGCAAAAGAAACAAAATCCAGACTTGGCTCTATGGGTTTCTCTCTAAAGAGCGGTATCAATATTGACCCCAGAGGGCCTTTTGCCGACATCCTATATGGAATACTGATCTGCTTTTGTGCTGTATTTACAAAGCTGAGAGCAGGTGCAGTAATCCCCATTCACCTACCAAACTAAGACCTCATTCATCCAATGTTTCTCTTTTTTATTAATCCTCCAAGCAGGATATCCACCTCAATCCCTCCTGTATTTTACAAGACTATTGTTTACCATGAAGTGCTCTGAATTAGTCTCTCACTCTCATCTCTGTTTTTCCTCTGCCTCTTTCATCTTTTTTTTCTTTTAAGTTGACATGATGTGACTTGTTGTATTTTCACTAAAGCCGATCTGTCTGCACAAAGCCAGTATAAGAGGAAAAGTCAACATATTAGGAAGGTATTAATGTTAGACTGTTATGAACACGTTATTAATGTAATGTCCTCTGAGCCTTTCTATGCGGTTTATTTTTCTTATTTAGGTTGAGTGGACAATCATCAGTCTTTCCATCTCTCTCTCATTGTTCTGCTTGTGAGAACCTTTTTTAGAATTTCATAAAAGCCACTCAAAAATGCAAAGAGATCTTTACGATCATATGAAGTAGAAAATAGTTTTTTCAATGAGGAATTTTCACAATAAACACAAATTAAAAAAACACATTGATTGGCTGGACTAATACACGTTTGGCATTACCCGGCCTCACATTTCATTGTAAACAGGAGTAGCTTGACATTTTCAGTAATAGACTTGTTTACTTGAGGATTGATACTACTCTTACATCTGTTTGTTATATGACGCTCCAGCCAGTTAGCCTATAAAGCCATATTTTATTATACCTTCACCTTTGGATGAAAGTCTAAAGTATAGCAGTTGGTGTGTTTTTGACATCCTGGAATCAAGTTTGATTGCTTTTTAAACCAGCATGGGGAAATCCCTAATCCTAATGTAAAATAAAAACAAACAAAAAAACGTCTGTGTGTGTTTTTATAACTTTACAATACTCATGTGCTCTGTTCCTCATTCTCTCTTTTTCTCTGTACTTTCCCAGGTAGGGCAGTTCAGTGAATTTCTCCATGAATGTACGTCACAATGATGATGACAGACCAGATTCCACTGGACTTGGCTCCGCCCCCCCTCCTGAACGGGGAGGTCCCGCTCATGCCTCACATGGTTAACGGTGACGCAGCACAGCAGGTAAACACACACACGCACACACACACACACACACGCGCACGTCTGTCGTTTGCATCCAGTCACCCTTCGCAGAATGAACATACAAATGCAGCCGCTGCCACCTCGCAGCATTCTTGTGTTGCAACACAAACACGCACACACCGACCAGATGCATTCAGGAATTCACATCAAACAGTCATGCAGGCACTTTTGTTGTCGTTTCGTCACATGACTCACGAGCTGTTGCCGCAGGCGATGAATAGCTGCCGAGCTTTTACAGTAAAGCATTACGAACAAGAATAAGTACAGACGCGTGCAGTCACACACACTTGCATCATTCAATCTTAGAGACTTACAACTGGCTCCATTGATGGATCCCAGGCCTTAGCTTAAATGACTTTGGAAAAAGGATTGGACTGTTTCTCTGACGCTGATAGATCTTATCAGAATCCACAGAGCCAACTGGATCGCCTTCAAAGTACAAAACCCCACCCGAGCTTGGATTCAGGCGAGAGGAAGCGACTGACGTAATTTAAAGCATCACAGTTAACCTTGGTTTAATCCTGTTGTCCCAGATATATTTTTACACCGTGTGCTTTTGGTAGATGAGAGATGATGATGATGATGATGATGATTTTGTTTATGCGTCGTCCCTGTCCGCTTCCCCCACAGCCCAGAGGAAGTGTTTTGGCTGCGACACACAGTAGTTAGGGAGATCTTTTTAATGTAACACCCCACCAGTTTAAACTGGGTTCCTAGTGTGGAATCAGGATTCTAGACCGATGATTATAGAGATTTGACTTTGCATGCGTGTGTCCGTGTTTTTGTCTATTTGTTTGTTTCTCAGTCTGTCGTACAGTGAGTTTCTTTTACCCTTTTAGCGTCTGTGTGGGCACACAAGTGTCTGTGTTGAGTCTGAGTAAATATTCTGTGTTTGTGTTTGTCTGCTCGATTGTCTATCTGCTTTCCTGTCTGTCTATCTCTACCTGCCTACACCTGCATGTGTGTTTATCTGTGTCTGTTTGTTCCTTCAGTGCATGAAAGCAAAGACACCGGAAAAATTGTAAGGGTGCAACGGTTTCAAATCTACCATTTTTAATGTTTAAAGAAATGTGTTATGGGGGAAAAAAAACTTTGAAAGAGCCAAAGTGCTGTCATAAAAAAATCTAAGCCAGCTGTAACTGTAACGCAATGGAAATTCCTATCAAAGGTTTCTTTCATTTTTCTTTATGCAAAAGTGAAACTTAGTCCTGGGTTACCTATCTGTATACTAAAATAGGTTAGTATCTACTTCTAGCCCTTTAAACCCTTCCTGATTAGAAAAAAAAAAAAAATTGGGAAATTTGTTATTACCCAAACAGTTGTGACAGTTTCAACCTTGTGACATAATGAAATACAACTATGTAGACATTTGGCCCTTCCTCCTGTCAGGTTAGGTGACTTTCGGAGGTCAGGTTCTTTGGAAATGTTGTGCCTTTAAGGTTGCTAAAACAGAATTATTAAAATGCACAATGTTATTGCAATCTTTTCTAATAATAATATCTGATTCCTTTGTGGACAAAGGAAATAACTGCATACCTGTTTTTTTTTATAATTAGAATTATTTTAGATATCAATCTGATTATGACTTTAGAACAGAATTTTAATTTTCAGTTTGGCTCTCTATATATTGTACCTCCGAAGCCTGAAAACGTTTACTAAATAAACTTGATAGATAGGAAATCTATTTCTCAGAAGTTGCTTTATTAAATGTTTGTACCCTGCCGAAGAAGGTGTTTGGAGAATGTCAGTTCAGCCAAAATCAGATTTTTTTTTCAGGATGCTGAAAGTGCATATTGCACTAAATTCTAAAAGAAGTTAAAAAAACATTTACCCTCTTTAACAGTTTCACCTTTAAAGAAAAGTTTTGCAGCTTTTATGTGTCAGAAGCATTCCTTTGTCACAGTTTGTTTCTTACTAAATATAGAAAATGTTGTGAGTACTAAAGCATCAGGCGACTGGATCATTACAGCGTCAGGGACCAATCATTCTATCAAAACATAACACACGCTACATGATTACTCATTCTATAATCTTGGCTTGTGTAACACATACATAGGCGCAGTCACTCCACAAACAACCACCCACATGGTCTGATATGGGGGTTTTCTAAGTCTTTGGGAAAACATGGGTCGCCCTGTACTATGCTGGGGTTCCCATAGCAACAACAGCCGCTGCAGCAGACGGAGCAGGAAGTGTGTGTTTGTGTGTGTGTGTGTCTGAGGGAGAGAGGAGCAGGTTAGCGCTGAGATGGGAGAGCATGCAGACACTACGGGAGGAGCGCAGGATATGAGGATTTTACCACGGCACACCTGTAGAGCATAGACAGGGCTGTGCATGCATGTGTGTGTGTGTGCGTGAATACGTGTGCGCGCGTGTGTAATGGAGGGTCACCTGTTTCATGTCTACAGCCACGTATGCACTCTCAACAATCTGTATGCGGAGAATATGACGGTAAGGTGCATGCCCACTCCCTTCCCGGCATATTCAGCAGAAACACCAGGGAATCAAAACAGTGTCACGTATTTGGGCTGTGTGTGTGTGTGTGTGTGTGTGTGCGTGTGTGTGTGTGTGTGTGTGTGCGTGTGCGTGTGCGCCAGCCACCTGTCTGCATGTTTAATTGTCATGGACCCATCAGTCCGTGTGTATACTGGTTTCAGTGGTTTTCCTTGCCAGTCAGTGTGGTTAAAAGAGAGACGGCAGTATTGTCTCACCATTAGCTTACCTAACACCTCATTCATTGTGATTGTTGAAGATGTATGTATGTATTTCATCAATATGCACGGCAGAAAGCACCGATCAGAGACAAAGGAAAGGGAAAATGAATGTAACTGTGTTGTTTTGTGTACGTGTTGTTGGTACAGGTGATCCTGGTGCAGGTGAACCCGGGCGAGACGTTTACCATCCGGGCAGAGGACGGCTCACTGCAATGCATCCAGGGTCAGTGCCTTGATATACTCTATTATTATATTATCATATTATCATATTAACATGTGGCCTGGTGGCTGCTCTGATGTGTGTCACTTTGAGACAGAGTATTTCCCGTCACTTTAATTATATTCTGGCTGTTCATGATGTTTGTGGGTTGAAACTTCACACTTATTTGAACAACAAAAAAATGTACAACTTGACCATGGGGGATTTCCAAAGCAGATTATGTGTTACTGTATTACCTCCTAGGTAGCCTTTGGCCATTTATTACAGCTTATGATAAAAATCTCTTCATGGAGACTTGAAACTGGCTTGAGATAGGTTAACCACAAAGGGAATGTCATGCTGGTATTTTCCTTTATTGCGTGGTCCGACAGGTGATACATGGATTCTAGGAAATTGAGGAGATGACTCTTAAACCTAGGATGTTGTAACTTTCCACCAACGCATGAATGCATCATAATGGTCCATTCTTTCAAGCTGCTTTATAGCAGTATTGTGACAAACTTTAAAGTTATTTACCAATCTCAAGCAAGTCTCTACACAAATCTTTGCTTTTCAAAAATTGTACAAATAATGGTTTTAAAAATGGTCAGTGGAAATGTTTTAGTGTTTGATAGTCATGATAGATAAATAGATAGATAGATAGATAGATAGATAGATAGATAGATAGATAGATAGATAGATAGATAGATAGATAGATAGATAGATAGATGGACCGATTTTATATTTCATATGAAACAAATAATAAGAAAACAAAAAAGAAGAGCACAGTAAATTCTAAATAAACAAAATAAATATATGTTTGAAAAGAAGAAGGCAGAAATAAACACTTATAAGTGCCTACCCCTTTCTATAACTTAAATAATGAACTTAATGTTAATCACATATACACACAAATAATCCCCTTAATATATATAAATATATAGATCCCTTCCCCTGCCCTGTCCCACCATACCTTTTTTTCATATATTTTTTTGTTGCATAAGGTATTTTTGGTCTATAATGCAGCACTAGGGGTGAAGAAAAGCTTACGTCTGCCGTGCTATCATCAAATTGAATAAGACTACAGTAGTTGAAAGCATAGTCAGTGACAGATTGGGACAGAGTGGACCGCCATTGTCTCACTCTCTGGCTTCATCTGATATCAGTACATGAAAAGAGTTGGACATGCAAGCCACTTAGAGGCTCTTACAGGCGGAAAAGAGGTGGCAGTAACACGGGAATTCCCCAACTCTTGTGGAAAAGCGTCTCACTTTGATGATGTCAGCAGGGGGAAAGCTGTTACTTCGGACCTTGAAAGGGTGCCTTTGTCTTCTTCTGAATATCCCTCCTTCTGTCTGTCTCTCCCTTCTTCCCTCACTCTTTTCTTTGCCCTCTGTGAAGGTTTTTTTCTTTGAGTGAGAGCACTTTTGGCTCAGACACTGACTCCCTCCTGCAAGAAAACCTCCTGCCCCCCCCATCCACCACCACCACCCCTCCATACTCTATGTTGTAACTAATTACAGCCCGCCTCCTTTTCTCCGCCCGCAGTGTAATTCAATTTTTCCCTGAAATCAGAGGGATCGCTCTGGGCAGACCTTGGAGGCTCAGATATTGCCAGATAGAGACAGTGCATGGTGGGATGTGCGGCTGCAAAGATGTGCAGATACAACTGACAGTAGACATTATGGATTCGGATCAATGAGTTACTGATGGAGAGAAAAAGATAGATGAAAGAAGGGTTTACAGTGAATAGATTATTGGGATACCAGACACGGATTGGCAAGAACACCCAGCACTGACGTATATCTGGGGTCTGGCGGTTGTGTCTGTTTATTTGTGGGGGTGCATGTGTGCAAGTGCGTGCAAAATTTAGCATCGCAGGCACAGTGTGTGTCTGTGTGTGTGTGTGTGTGTGTGTGTGTGTGTGTGTTTTTTTTTCCGGTGCCTCTTACTGCAGTCGACGACAGTTAATTGGGCGGTTGGCTCGGGGCAGGGGGTCATGTTTGAATGCACATATTATTAATGTGGAGGGCCACACACACACACACAAAACTCTAGCTCTCTCTTTCTCTCTCTCTCTCTCTGTCTATCTGGAGGAGGTCACTGGGTTTAACGAGAGGTGGAGTGTGGCGGTGTGTTTTTGAAGGCGAACCCAGTCGCTCTTTAGACAGAGACTCTGGTGTGATGTCTCAGACCTCAGAGCTCTGGAGTTTGCGCACGCTTGTGTGTGTGTGTGTGTGTGTGTGTGTGTGTGTGTGTCTGTGTGTGTGTGTGTGTGTGTGTGTGTGTGTGTGTGTGTGTGTGTGTGTGTGTGTGTGTGTGTGTGTGTGTGTGTGTGTGACAGAGAGCGAGATTACAGAGACCTGAGAGCACAACCAGGGACCGGTTTTTATATAAAGTAACCTCTGTTTAGCTGCTGCGCTGTGGTGCATGCTTGAAAATATGCATACACGTACGCACACAGGCTCTGCCAAGGCAGAAACCAGCCGCCGAAAGAGATTCTTTCATATGAGTGCTCAGCTTTTCTTCTCCTCTGCTCACTTCTCTCTCTCTCTCTCTCTCTCTCTCTCTCTCCCTCTTTTAATCCTCACGACTTTTTTTCCTCCCGCCCTCCTTTTGCTTCTTTTCTACCTCTATACTTAAACCACATCTGGAGCAGCAAAGAGATTATTGTATTTGTTGGATTGATGTTAGTTACTGCTCATTAGCCACAACACCACTAAAGGCTACTGGCTGAATTGTTCTTTTTTATTTGGACCGAAAGTTTAATACAGAAATTGTATTAACAAATTCCATAACCTCGGGGCACATAAAAATCGATTCAGAACTGGACGGTGCACAGTCAAATAATTCACGTCTGCTCATTTTCAGTAGTTCTGCCAGTGTTGTTGCTGATGTTGCTTCCTCTGCTTTTCCCTTATTTGCTGATGTCTTCAAGAGTCTGCATCTGTTATTTGGCCTCCACGACTTAATGGGTAATTCTTTGTGCCACTTTTCTAGCATTAAATCTGCGTATCCGCATCTGAAATCTCCCTCTGTATCAGTTTGTTGATAAGATAAGATAAGATAAGATAAGATAAGATAAGATAAGATAAGATAAGATTTATTAGACCCGCAGCGGGGACATTTGCAGGATTACAGCAGCAGAGAGGATAGTGCAAACAAGGGACAGAGTAAAAAAAAAATAAAGTAAGTAAGTAATAACACAGTAAAGAATATTAAATAAGTTAAAAAAAAGTAAAAAATCCACGATAACTAAAATATAACTAAAATGATTTGTGTGTGTGTGTGTGTGTGTGTGTGTGTGTGTGTGTGTGTGTGTGTGTGTGTGTGTGTGTGTGTGTGTGTGTGTGTGTGTGTGTGTGTGTGTGTGTGTGTGTGTGTGTGTGTGAGACTGTCCACTGTTTAAACGGACTGACCTCTCGGTGCTCTGGGGGTCAGCTTCAACTGACCCCACCCACCTCCACCCCCTCAGCTCCCAGTCCGTCTCTCACCGTCTCATCGGGTTGCGCTCATACATAAACTCTTCTCCCTCCTTTTTATCCCTCCCCCTCTCAACTCCCATTCTCTCTCCCTCCCCCCACTAAGACCATTCCCCTGAGCTTTCCCACACTCACATCAAAGGACAAGACTCCAGAGGGTGTGTTAGAGCACCCCTGCTATGGAATGCGAGTGTGTTAATATGTGTGTGTGTGTGTGCGCATGTGTGTCTATGTGTGTTTTACAAGGCTGTGTTGGTTTACTGTGTTGTTTGGTCTTTGTTGGACTTTTTATGAGGGATGATGAGGCCAGGGGGTGAGGAGCAGGAAGCTGTGCCCTGCTAGGGAGGATGTGACATCATGAGGCTTGGGTGGCAGCAGAGTACTGGTACTTTGTGGGCTTGGCTGATATAACAGTCAACAGTTGATTGCCTTCATTTTTACAACATAGTGCAACCTCTGGCTGATTTACTGGAAGTCCTAAATGCACAACATCTCAGTAGAGTTGGGTAGAGATGGTTAATCTGTGCCGCATTGTGCATGTAGGTTATGGTGACAGGTGACCAGCTACTCCTTGGCTTTATGATGAACCAAACTTGTTTGCACAAACACATGCATCTGCCAGAGTGCAGTGTTTCCAGGGCCTTTTAAGAGGCTAATGAAGCATCATGGACAAGCGGAAAAACTGGAATGGGAGTTAAGTAGGAAAACTCCTTTCCTTAGCACTGAGAATGTATTAGATTAGACCCCTTAAAATGAATTCTATGTTGAGTTAGCAATGCTGTGTCTGAAATCTCACACTCAATATATATACTATAGTACAGAAGTCTAACCATATATCTGTTGGTATAAAAAGTAGCATTTATTTTTCCAGACGCATTGAACTGTAATTATCATTTCACTTCCTGTGCCCATGGTAACCCGTGCCAACCTAGTGTGACCAAACAATGAAAGTCTGAACTTAGGTTAAAAAAAAATGTATTGCGCCTACCAAAGTGGAATCTTACACTAACACTTACATTGAAGCGTGGTTTTTGTCTTCACAGTGTCCAGGGTTAGCGTTCTGTAATATTTCACCAGAAATAGTATGAAGTTTGTGTAAAATCGTTTTTATACATAGGTTTGGAACTTACCAAAAATATCTACTGTTTTAAAAGTACTAAATAGCATGTTAGTATAGAATAAAAAAAATGTTTTAACCTTTAGTTTTCTCAATTTGTTCTAGAAAACAAAAACAAGCAAAATATTTCCAACAGGCTATATTCTTCTGGATAATAAAACTTATTAAAACCTTAAAAAAAGGTCAGTATTAAACTGAATGGTCTGTAGATGCAGTATGCATGCATGATACAGTCCATTCCCACTGCTGCATTACTGCAGTGACATTATGGGAAATGTAGTCCTATGCTCTGCTGCTGTCCGGTTAGCCCAGGGCCGTTTTTCTTCCGACAAACAATGGTTATGGTGGACATTGCCAACGGGACCTCAATGATGTGGTCTCTGCACCAGCTGTGTGCACATGTTTCTTTGCGTGTGTGTCATCTGGACAGAGCGTGAATCATCACACTGTGCTTCATGGTCTGTTCCGTGTTTTACCCGCAGATGTGTGTTGTTTGTTTGCGCTCCCTCTCATCGTTACACTCTCTCCCTCTCTGTGGGTGCATCCTAATTCTGTTCATCGAACTGTCATAAAAGAAATAGCATGAACCTTAATACTTATCAGAGTTGCTTAGTTTGAGTATTCACAAGTTATCTTTTTAGACAAATACTCCCCAATGAAAATGTCTTAGTAATTGGATGCTGCATTGAAATCCCATCACCACAACAATGCAGTTTTATCAAATAACTGCTGTGTATGGACACAAATGCAGATACCGTCCATAAAATTGTATTGTTTTCTTATTCATCAAGTAGTAAAAATGATCTATTGGCATGCCTTCCATATTGTGACAGTGCAGCAATCAATCACTGTGTATCTGCCAGAAGTGACCAATGTTGTAATGTGAGCTTTTTATTTCATTTTGTACAAAATGGCTTGGTCACTAAATTGTTATTCCACATTATGAGGCTTCATCACAATCTAGGATTATTGAGTAATGCATTTATAAGTGAAAACAAATTGGTAAATGCAAATGCAAGTCATGCTCATTTAGTGAGTGATCAGTCGCTGACGTCAATTCAGATGATTCGTGATTTCCTCGGTTCCCTCCTCGTTGCATCTCTTCCTCGTGTCTCAAGAGGGAGGAGCTACGCGAGTAAGGGAAATGATGGAGATGATGAAGAGAATTGGGATGTTCCCTGTGTTTTTCCTTCCCTTTCATCATTCAGCCTCTCTGTCCCTTTCCCTATTTTCGTCTCTCCTCGTTTGTCTGGATGAACAACGCTGATATTCCTCATGCTGGTTTCATCGCATCACAACACAAGCCCCCCCTGAGCCTCTCCCTTTTTTTTCGCCAGTCTTCTCCCAAAGTGTGCACTTCTGAGCCCTTTGATGTAAGTGGAAATAGCTGGTCGACAGAAATATGGTGGAAAGTCTAGCGGCTTGTGTTTACCCCCGCGCCAGATGGCTCTAAACAAACTGTGTGAGGAGACGCAAATACCCTTTTTTCTTAGAAAGGGCTTCATTAAGAGTTCTGTTTCAGCTGGTCCCCGTTTTTTTTTGGGAACTTTTCAAACCCCGCTGTAAAATCCAATATGGAGCAGTGTGACAATTAAAACGGAGCAGGATTGAGAATGAATGTGCAGGTGGAAGACAGCTGTGTGATGTCTGTATTCCCGTCAGCCTGTCTACTGAAGGATTTATGTGTATTGAAATGAACGTACTGTGTACTGCCGTGTGGATGTTTGTCTTCCTGTTTGTGTGACAAATGAATGAGCTCGTTGTTTTTATTGTTATGCCACTTGCTTTTAGACCGAGGCATAATTTATCCCATAACCGTTCAAAGGTGCGTTGCATATTCAAGCAGTGCATTAAAGCAGCAGCCTTTGTGTCTGTGTGGCCTTGTTTTTTAAAGTTCACCTTTACTTCGCTAAAGTTCAAATCTTACTTTGCTCATGTTCTGACTAGTTTATCTCAACGCCATCTTATGAAAACAGGGTATGTAAACCACAACTTTTCAACAACTTCCTGAGATAGTCAGGCCTGATTTCCAGTCCTATATATTTCAATGTTTTTTTCTGGTTTATTTCGTTTAAGACGCATGAGAGTTTTCTCAACCTATAAATGAATACTTATCCAAATTTGGAGATGCATAGTTTTCACTGGAAAGTCACTAAGAGATTATCAAAAGAAATGTCAGATTTCACCATCTGCACTCCAAATACCTGCTCTTAACATCTTATTTAAATCTCCCAGCACTTTCTTATTGTCTGTCAGACCAGGAAACCATATCAAAAGTTTTGCTTTAGCAAGCGTTATGGTTAGGACAGTGAGGTTTCAGTCTTGTGTTTGTGAAGAGCTAACCCAACTGCAGGTTTCTCCCCCCTACTGCTGAGTCTGTATTTAGGGAATTTGCTTTGCTGGAAAAAAGGGTAATGGGATGGGTGGAGAGACACATGGTGGGGAAGGATCATATCATGGAGAAATTCTCTGTGTGTGTATAGGATGTTTGGGTGCATGCATCTATCTGTATTTAGTTTTTTCCTTGACGGCCGGAAGACTTACCTTCAAGTTTTTATGCCCTCTTGGTAAACTGTTAAACCGATCCTGGAGTTGTGTTTAGTGGGAGTGTGTGTGTTTTTAATTTTATGTTATGTCCCATTGGAATTAGGAAAGTGGTCACCATGGGAACCTCCTCTCACTCCAGGTGGCGTGTAGTGGAATGCAGTCCCTCTGGGCACAGTTTATATGTGTGTGTGTGTGTGTGTGTGTGTTGTGTGTGTGTGTGTGTGTGTGTGTGTGTGTGTGTGTGTGTGTGTGTGTGTGTGTGTGTGTGTGTGTGTGTGTGTGTGTGTGTGTGTGTGTGTGTGTGTGTGTGTGTGTGTGTGTGTCATACCTGTCTTATTTTCTTTTTCAAGTATTTTCCATTCAAATGTACTTTGAAAGAAACAAAAGGACAGAGAGGATTGGTTTGGTTCATTTGGCACAGGGTAGTTAAGAACTTGACTTTAGTGTGTATGTGTGAGAGCGAGAGCGAGAGAGAGAGAGAGAGAGTTGATTGTTGTTGTATGCCCTGCCCAGCGCTCGCTTATAAACTCAATGCCCTCACACAGTAGGGCACGAAGAGGGAGGAAGAAATGGAGTGGAAATGAAAAGATAGAATCAAGGAAGGTAAATAAAGGGAGAGAGACAGAAAGCCGAAAAAAGGAAAAAGGAGGAGAGTTAGATCAGACGCTGCGTGTCTGGTCCTGTCTGCTGCCATGCATTCCGGGCGAGGCCACTTCCTCTCTGCGATGACCCCAGCCACCCCTGTGCTGCTGACTTGGTCTGCTCTGAAAGCTCCTGAGACGGCTTTATTTTGCTGTTTGGAGCTGCCAAATTAGGGCAATAGCAGGGTTCTGAGGGTGGTAGAGAAGACGAGGCGAAACACAGGAGGGAACTCTGTCTTCATATTTAAGACTGTGCGAAAGTGGATGTATGTGTGTGAACAGCAGCTGTAGGGAGAGTAGGGAGCTTGCAGACTTTTCCAGAGAGAGAGAGAGAAAGAAAGAAAGAAAGAAAGAAGGAAGGAAGGAAAGCTTTTCCAGGGGATGAAATTCTTGGCTCCCTTGAAGCTCAGGGTACAGCTGGAGCACTTCTCCCTCCCTCCGCCCTCATTCCCTCCTCCCTCCTCCTTCCTCCCTCTTTCCGACCTCCTTCACTTCCTCCCTCGCTTCCCTGTCTCTCCTTCTCTCTCTGTGTGTCTGTAATGTAGTTGTTTTTTTTTACATTCAGTTTAAGCTTCATAACTCCAGCTTTTTTTTTTTTTTAGTGATATGCATGCTGTTATTTAGATTAACACTTGAGGGCCCTTTTAAAAATGTGAAGTCCTCTCCACATGTTGCTCACGCAGCTTTTCATATAAGATTCAATTCTTATTGGTGGAATCTTTATTGATCACATGGGGCTGTTGTAGCTGCAAGTGGTGACAGGAATGGATTTTCCTTCCTCAGGCCTCCTGCACAGCTGCATAGAATACACATGTGATTGTTTACATCATGTGTGTTTATATTGCACAGGGAAGCCCCTCTGTTTTTCTTTTGCTCTGATCTGATTGGTTTAGGGGAGGGGAAGCATGTGTCAGTCAATGGGAGGGCCCAACCACGGAGGCCGAGGAATAATTGGAGGGATCGTTGGAGGAACAAGTTTGATATAAAAAGAACTTAATTTGACTTAAATACTTATCCATGTTTTCCCCCCCTCTTGCATTTACACACCATCTCCACCATGTCTCCACTTTCCTTGCTTTTCTGATCACTCTGCAGCCAAGGGACGCACACTTAAACACATCCAAACAACACAGTGGAATTCAGAGATGGGGAATGGGGGGGGAAAGTCCCTGCTAATCTACGACTTCCAGTCCTGCCTTCTTTCTTTTCCACTTACATTCCCACTACTTCTCCCCTCCTCTCGTTCTCCCCCGTACAAACTTTCTCTGCTCTCTGCGATGGACACAAACTCAGTGCTGTTCAGATCGTGACTCATCCACCAGAAATGCCCCACATTAACATGTGGAGAGATAGAAGTAGGAGAGTGAGGGGGGGGAGCGGATGGGGGAGGAGTTTAGCTTGGTACAGACGTAGCAGGTCGCACACAGAGGGGAAAGAATTAGTCAAAATGACTGAGAGCATTTCTGTTCCTTTAGTGGGTCAACATTTGAGAAATGATTGCATGTTGAGGATTCAATGGAGTGAGAGTACGAGAAGGGAGGGAGAGAAGAAAATGAGTGTAAGACTCTGGGTCTGTTTACACACCAACAGCTGTTGCACTTCTTTTCTCCCTCTCTCTCTCTCTCTTTCTTTCTTTCTCTCATTCACTCTCTCCTTCTAGACATGTAAGGGTGATTAGGGAATGGATACAATGAGTCATCCGTGTCTGGATTTTGTATATTTGCGTGTGCACGTGCATGCTTGTACATGTAAGGCAGGACTGATAAGTGGAGTATGTCGCTCAACGCTGTGTGTGTGTGTGTGCGTGCGTGTGTTTGTGTGTGTGTTTTGCATGGTTACCAATCCCAAAACAATTATATCTGCAAGCTGAGAATAGCCTCTGTGATAATGATAGATAAGATCTAGTTTGGGTGTGTGTGTGATCGGTTATTGTGTCTGGATTTGCAAATGTATTCTAGCCGGTGTGTGTCCTTTTATTGTATGTTGTTTGAGCCATGGTGACCGTGATTCAGTCAAGTAAACTATTTAAATGTCAGTGCGTTCTACAGGTGTATATAAAAAGTGTGTGTGTGAGTGTGGGTGTGGGTGTGTGCATGTCAGCATGACATTTTAAACGTTTAAAATGCCCAGGTGTTAATTTGGGCACTTGTCTGTGGTTTTCAAATGTTTGTCTTAGTGTATTCGGGCTATGCACATCTGTGTCAATGTGTGTGTGCGTGTGTGTGTGTGTTTGTGCATATTGAGATCTTGAGAACAAAGCATGGCTGGTCTCAGTGTCCCTCCAGACGTTACGTTGCTCTCCTCCGGAGCAGACTGCAGCAGCAGCAGCAGCAGCAGAAGTAGGTTGGCCGACAGCACCCCTCCTTTTGGGTGGGGGAAAACCGGAGAGAGATCTGGGCTGGGTGGAGCTGGCACTCAGGCTACAAGCTGAACACTAAACAGATCTTGGCTTGTATGCTTTAGGGCCGTTTACAAAGCAATCAGATTATTCCTAGAAATTAAAATTTAACCGTTTGATATAAAAAGAAAAACTGAAGGGCCGTGGTCATTTAGAGGAAGAAAAATGACAAAACAAGTATTAAAAATCAAAAAACTCTAAAGTCGGCCACTTAGGTTCTCGGTTGAAGAATTCTTCAATACTTGCATAACCTGGTTGTTGTGTGTATTACTAAGTTTTTTTTCCAATTAAATGGGTGTATTGCATTTGGCGGAACTCTCCATTTGGAATTAAATCATCCTCAAAGAATCTAAAAGGAAATAAAGTGTTATAATAACACGTTTTCCAATTCTCTGGGGCCATTGAGTGTTATACACTGAAAGGGTTACGACTGTCTTGTCCTGTTCACCCTTGCAAAAAACCTAAAAACTTAAACTAAACAATATTTGAGCTAATTGGGTCGAACCTTGATTACGGTAGGTTACATAAAGAAATTAAAAGTAATAAATTATGTTTAAAAGATGCCAACGTTTCTCTTAAGTCTCCAGGATCTTCTGGAGCCTGGCGCAGACCTGGAGAGACTGGCAGCTTCATATTAGAGGAAACATTTGTGACTGGGAATATAAGCTCTTCACAAGTACTTCAAATATTTGAAAACCTTTTTATGATTTATGAAGTGTTTATCCCAAAATGATGCGCCCAACATGAAAACGTCACCTGTAGTTTTGAAGTGATTTATAGCACAGAAATGAAATGAAAACAAGGATGATAAACAGCCAGAGATGGAAAAGAAGACTTTCATGCACAAGTCTGGCAGTTCTGCTTGGCAGCAAACCTCTCTGCCATCAGACCCCATGCAGCGTTATGGATTGGAAGGCAGGTTTTAAACAAACAGAGGTGGAAAATATTCCCCACTGTTGTTGCAAAAAGCTTAATACTCCCATTTTTTTTTTCATAGTCTGCATGGAGGAGGCCATGCTTGATTTGAAATATGAAGCCGAGCCAGTGGGCTATTAAAATACAGCCCTGGTTTTACAATCCTCATGCCGATTGTTTCTTCTTCTCTCCGTTAATATGCTGATGTCGGCTGTTGATGAAGTCGTCACGGCATTTATAGTTTCATCAGGCGGCAAAACTGAGAATGCTTTCTACTCGTTCTCTTATGGCACTGTTATGCAACTTTGAGCTCTAAGGCCATAAGTTGGGGCGCTCACTCATCCTGAGGAATGTGCACACACACACACACACACACACACACACACACACACACACACACACACACACACACACACACACACACACACACACACACACATATATATATGTATATACAGTAAGACCCAGTGTTCAGACGTAGGAACTTTCCAGCTTATGGTTTACATTCCACAGTAAATCATCGGCCCCTCTCAAAATATTGACTGTCGCACAGAACAACACAGTCAGGATCAGAAATGTTGGTGTGTATTTTCTTTACGCACATGTGCATATATGTTAGTTCCTTGCATATCCAGCACATCATGGGTCACTCTGTAGATTGTTGGTGTCGCTACTGAGGGCAGGGCAGGGCAGCACAGGAAGTCCTGACTTCCTCCTCCATCACTGAACCTAAATCATGCCCCTGGCAAAAGATGTCCGACCGGACTTGACTCACCGGAAATGGACCAAAGGACTTTGTGTGCGTGTGCGTGTTTGTGTGTGTTTGTGTGTGTAGTACCAATCTGGGACCTGTTTATACATTACACTGAGCTATTTTGAATTTGTCTCCCACACTTCCTGCAATAGCTAAGTTCACTCTCCCCCCCCTTCTATCTCTCTTTTTCTCTCCATTCCACCACATTTTTCACTACACTTCCCATCATGCCCTACATTTCTCTCCCAGAGCTTCTAAGAGCTGTTTCACTTAACTAAAAAGATTGAAGGTTTTATATCATTTTATATCATCTCAAATTTGGCAATAGGCCATGTTCACAGTGTGTATCTGGCTGTTCGGTGTGTATGTGTGTGTGTGTGTGTGTGTGTTATGTGTGTATGTATGTATGTATGTGTGTGTGTATCGGCCAGTCAGTAGAGGAAGCTGTCGTGGGAGTGTCTTGCTCTTGGAGCTCCGAGGACAGATAACATTACCCTGCTGATGCTTACATAACTTCCAGGCAACGCCACGTCACAACTGACCCAGACACCCACACACATGCACACACACATGCACACACATGCACACACATGCACACAGGAATACAAATACCCATCTAGATTGGACAGCTGCCTCCATGGGGTGCTGATAGGGTTTACAACATTTTGTGTGTCTCTCTCTTTCTCTTTTTGTGTGTTGTGCTTAACTGAACTTTTTTTCCTGAGTCTGTCTATTTAGTAACCCCATGTTTTTTTATTGCGCAGTTTTTGGGAAATCCATCCAGGAGTCCAGTTGTTTTGTATGTAGGTCAGCTCACAAACAGGCTCCTTTGGTCTGATACCAACACACACACACACACACACACACACACACACACACACACACACACACACACACACACACACACACACACACACACACACACACACACACACACACATTCCCAAGAGGGTCTGCGTTTCCTTTCAATGTGGTGACCACATGTGCGGCGCAGAAATGAAGGGAAAGAGAGAAAGTGTTTCACCTCTTTCAAAGCTCAGTGCTGCTTCAGTTAGATGGGCAGATCGGAAAGAATTATACGAATTCACACACTCATCTACTCGTTGATCGATGGGTGAGTGTGTGTTTATGCAGCGTGCGTAAGTTAGTGCATTATTGCGGATGTTAGTAACTGTGTGTGAGACCAGGACTCTTTCAGTGTTTGGCCTATGTGTTTGGACTGTATGTGTTGTGCTTTGGGGGCCCAGTCACAGCTGTCTTTGACAGCTGCATCATGGGAAACATCTGATGAAATGTTGCATCATCTGCTCTGTCTGTGTATGAATGTGTATGAATGTGTATGTAGGTGCAGGCAGCTGGACAGAATCGTAGGTTTGTGTTCCTTTCTTTGTTTTTGGAGTGTGTCAGTAAAGAAGAGTTGAGCATATGATAATGTCAGCCTGACTGAGATTTTGTGTGTGTATGTGGGGGGTAAAGTATGAAACAGGATGTTTACTATGGAAGTGTGTGTGTGTGTATATTTCAAATGTAAATCTTTGGGGACAAACTTTGTGAGCTGAGACTTTTAAGCCTTAACACGGGCGACAGCTGTTTTTCGAGTTTTCCGAACATATGTTCATCACACTTTGGTGAATACAAAATCTCAGGAATACCAGGAAAAAATTCCTTCACAAATTTCTTAAAACATCCACTTGAACTCGATGTGAAACTGATTAGATTTTGGTGGTCAAAGGAAGGGCTGCCCCCTCTAAGTCGATTAGTCGGCTAATCTCTTGTTTTGGTCTTAGTGGAATACGTTTCTTTAGTCGATTAGTAATTTTAAACTTATGAACACATCTCTGCTAAACACATGATTGGTGGTGGTGGTATGTGAATTTTGGTTAAAAAAAAAACTCAGTTTAAAGGATCTGTTGATTAAAAAAACTAAACTTAGACGACAAAATTGTATGAGTGTTATTCGACTAAGATTGTCCTAGGTCATAGGCAGCCTTAGTCAAAGGTTACTGTGACCTAAGAAAACAATTTTGGCCATAACTCAATAATTCATATGCCCATAATGTGTTACAATTTCACACAAATCTCTAATAGAAAAGTTGATGACATTCTTGACAGACATGGATGTAAATTGCATCTTAACTGGTTGGCGGAGGATTTCAGCCGTGAGGCGGTAATTCTAGTTTACCACATGTCATTGGAATTTGTTCTGTTGGTTGTTTCTATTTCTCCTCCTGACAACAGTGTTTTCCCATTCATCACCTGTCCGTCTTCCTCCGTCCGCTCCTCCATCTGGTGTGTCAAAGTTGTTGTTGTTGTTTTGTCTCTCTTTGTTGCAGTAATTCGTCATCAGTCCTGTGGTCGTCTCGGTTGCTTTAGATGGCGGCACTTAAACAAACATGGGAAAGAAATCTGATGCTCTTACACAGACCGTGCTTAACTTAATAATAGTCATTGATAAATGATCATGTATTCAGTGTTAGTTCTTAGAGCAAGGTGTTGCAGTTGAAATCTATTCAGTATTTATCTGCTATCTCTATGGCAAAATCGCATATACACTTATATAATTTATGTTTTACATTTGAAAAAAGTTTTTAATGTGTAAAAGAAAACCTTCAATTACAATTCTTTTCTTTTCAATTTGAAAAGGAGGCATTCATTCAGAAAGTAGAAAAGTAGAACATTTTATTTTGTCATCAAGATATGATAACATTATGATTTTCAACCAGCCAATGTATGAGAGAGGATGAGCTCCAGGTGACATCCAGTGTGAGAGGAAACATCCGGTTTAATGGGATACGTGGTCCTAACAGTATTTATGAGGAACACAGTTTGTTTTTGGAAACTACACTAAGTTATCCATTTTAAAAGGGAGTAAAGGGGAAAAAAGGAGCCTCCTCTTTGAGCCGGATACCCCCTAGATGCCTCTTAAAAGGACCAGATTACACATGCTTATGTCCTTCAGTTGCTCAGTTAATACCCCGTCATCCCACATGCAAGTATATGACCTCATAACTGCTCCTTGACCTGCCCTCCCCGGTAGTCGGAAGCGGAAGAAGCAACAGATGGAAGATGAGAGGGGAGTGTAGTTTGTTAGCTGTGTTGTCTGGCGCTCCAGCAGGATTAAACAGAGGAAGTCGTGACGCTATTTGTGGGGCTTAAAGGGCAAAGCTGGAGGCAAAACCTGAGGGTGACGTTACCACAGTGTGGATCACCGACCACGTTCACTTTCACGTGCATGTGCACACACACGGGCACAATAACAACCCCTCGAGTGCACACACGTTCATCTGCTTGATTATCCTGAGCTTTTCTAAGTGGCAAACAGTCCAATACTATATGTGTGTGTGTGTGTGTGTGTGTGTGTGTGTGTGTGTGTGTGTGTGTGTGTGTGTGTGTGTGTGTGTGTGTGTGTGTGTGTGTGTGTGTGTGTGAGAAGGGTAGCAGGACAAAGAGTGTCTTGTATTTTGGGGAGGGGTTGGGGGGTAATTCGGCCTGTGTGTGTGTGTGTGTGTGTGTGTGTGTGCAAAGGAATGCTGTGTTTGTGAGTGAAGAGGTGTGAGCCAGCAGAGTGTCCAAACACACGTCTGTTTGTCAAGTGTGTGTGTGTGTGTGTGTGTGTGTGTCTGAGTGAGGTGACTGAGACTCAGGAATGCTGCTGTTTGCTGAGTGAAGAGCACAGAGCCAGCAGAGACTGTCCAAACACACGTCTGTTTGTCAAGAGTGTGTGTGTGTGTGTGTGAGAGGACGACTGAGACTCACCGAGAGAGTGTGTATTCGGGACAGTGTGTGAGCAGTGATGGAAAGCGGTTTAGAAGAACTCGGTGTGTGTGTGTGTGTGTGTGTGTGTGTGTGTGTGTGTGTGTGTGTGTGTGTGTGTGTGTGTGTTCTCCCCATGCTATGACCTTCTACTCAATGAGGACTTTCATAGTCTCCATGGTAGGGGAGCAGACAGGACTGAAAGAGGTCTGTCTCTTCATACCTGTGACCTACTCACTACACAAACACACACGCAAAACCAGTCCACACTGCAGACTTTACTCAGGTTGTGCGTGTGACTGTGTGTGTGTTTACTGTTTGTTTGGCTGGTGAGAGGTCAGGTCGGTGGGCGAGTGATCGAGGGATGGAATGAAAGAGGGGGTCGACTTTGGGAGGGTGGTGGAAATAGGGGAGAAAACAGGGAGAGAGAGTGACTTAGCAAAATAAGTGAGGGGTGAAGTAGGAAAGGATGAGAAGGACTGGGAGGATGAAGTGAGCAATATTTGCAGTTAAAGGAGGGAGTGAGGGATGTGAGTAATAGGTGAAGGGAGGGCAGGAGGGAGGATCATGCAGGAGGAATTCCTGAAAAGGGGGATGAAGAAAGATGGGAAAGAAGAGCGAAAAGATGGAAAGAAAAGCAGGATCAAGGGAGTAAGAGCAGTAGAATGAAGGTGTAGAGAAGGAAAGAGGGAGGAATAGCTGAATAAGTGAGACACAAGAATGGACAAGTTGTCGGAGGAAGGAATATATGGAATGGGACTTGGTGAAGAGGGGAGAGGAAGGGATAGAAAAGAAAGGGAGGGATGAAAAAAGGGGTTAAAGAGTCAGTTAGCCAAAATAAAAATGGAAAAAGTTCATTTTCTTACTTGCACATCATTTTATTTTGTAATTTTGGTGAAATTATCCTTTAAAGAAAATGAGGTTTCAGAATATTCAACTATCATGCATGTGTTTTTATGGTATTAATGGGCCTCTGTGTGAGTGTGTGTGAGTGTGTGTGTGTGTGAGTGTGTGTGAGTGTGTGTGAGTGCAACATGATTTATTCTGAGGCCAGTTCTGCCTCCAGCTGTCCCAACGGGGTCCCAATGACTCTACCAGCCGCAGACCTCCTTCAGAGAGAGGAGGGATATGGATTGTGGAAAAGTCAACATCACTTTCAATCTGCTAATTCTATTAGATTTCCTTACTTCTCCTTCAGAGCTCAGGTTTTTTTAGTGTGTCGTACACACATCCATCCTTCATGTTGCTACAGACATCGTCATTCTCCAAGAGCTTTAAGTAGCTTTTTGCCTCAAATAAGAGGAATCATCTGTCATGCATTTACATTGGTTCAGGTTAATTCACTGGAATAAAGGCCATGTTACACATCTGTGACACATTTTACACTGGCCTGCCCCTCAGTGTGTGTGTGTGTGTGGCTGTGTTGGTTTCTCTGCATGTGTACTGTTGAGTGTTGGTTAAATAAGTCTTCTCCTCCATTGCAGGTCCTGCTGAGGTTCCCATGATGTCCCCGAATGGGTCAATCCCCCCAATCCACGTACCCCCAGGATACATCTCACAGGTCAGTTTGTGTTTGTTTGTGGGGTTTTTTCAGTCTAAACTTCCATCTATACATGATTTGTATTATGTCCATCATGTGTTTGTGTGGTGTCGGAGAGTTTCAGTCAGACACAGAGGGAGACCAGCACAAAGTTTGTGACTGCAATTAATTTCCCGGTTGTTTCTTTTTCGGAGAGAAAAAAAGCCTTGTATTCCATCTAATATTGCGATCTTTTATTGAGTCTTAAAATCCCGTTTTAATTAGTAGCATGTAAGTAATACGTATAAAAACCTTAGTTTAACATCTTTCTGAGGGAAATATGTTCCTTATTTATTAGCTGCTATTATTAGCTGTTAGTTCACTGGTGCCGGTTAAGCAGCCTTCTGGCTTGTTTCAACATACTGATGCCTGGTTCTGGAAAATTCCTGAAATGTATTAAGGAGTTTGTAATCAAAATTGTGTATTTACAACAAAACTAGAAAAGTGTACTCAGTAGAGAGCAGATCTCCACCAGTTGTTTATGCGAGGATTACTGCTGTAATGTTTGATTGAATGAATACAAACCACAATAGTTATACATACATGCATTTGTGAATTTTAGCAATTGTTTAACCTTGGCGTGCAAATCAAGAGAGGAACAATTTGTAATGCGTAGCAGAAACAAGAGTTCAAACTGAAGCCGTCGTTGATCCCTTGCAGCCCGTAACCGGCCAGTTAAAAGCTTAAAGAAGTCAGTAGTCAATGATGGTATTAAACAGTCAACAAAATACGTTGTCAATAAAAATATGTTTTCAAAAACTGTGAAGCACTAAACCTCAGGAGGTCCTGGAATATGCAGTCATATAAATAAGGACAAAAAATGTTAGTCAGGTGGGTCCAGCAGTATGCAAGGTTAGCCGTGGACAGACAGAGAGATGCACACACACAAACACACACACACACTGCCGTAAACATAATCATTTGGCGGAGATACAAATATGGTTGTGCAACTTGAGCGATGTGAAGTACAGCAGGACAGACTGAAATACTTTTTTGCACCTTTTTTTTCACTTGTAGTTTTTATTTTTCGACTTACAGCTATCAGAAGTGGATAAAGTGGTCGTCATTGATATGTTGAAGTCATTCGTGATTGTTTACATCAAACCACACAGAGAGCTTGCACCAGGCATTACTACTATCATGGGTGTGAGGTCTAGAAAGAGTAATAACCAAGGCAGGCTCCTCTACCAACAGAGTACTGAGCAGGAATGTGCTGAATTTTGGGTGTCAGGGGGCACTTTGTTTTTCTGACTCCCTCTAGTGTGTGTGTACTTTGTCAGATGTCCTCACAAGAACAGAAAGAGGAAAAAAATCTCCCAAAGAGTGGATTATATCGCTGGTCTTTTCACATTTTCGTTTGACATTATAAATTGGGCAAAGGTTGGGTGTGCTTTATTAGTTGTTCAGAGGGGTTAAAGGGCATTCTATCAACAATAATCAATAGTCTGTCCTCACAAGTACAGTATTAAAAATCCATGTTCTATCCGCATGTTCCTATGCCAATGGAAGTCAGGTCATTGGCTCACCGTGGGTGTGTGTCCGTGTTTGCATGTGTGTGTGGGGGTGTGTGTGTGTGTTAGTAGGGCCTGGGCCAAGTGTGAGCGGGAAACACTTGCATAAACAAGCCAGATAGGGGAGACAGCCACTGGGGTGGGTGGGTAGTTTTTTTTTTTGTGGTGTAGAGTCGTGGACGAAGGAATGGATGAGGAAAGAGCACTGCGTGGTGTGTGTGTGTGGGTGGGTGTGTGGTTGGCAGTGTGGGGGGGGTGGGGGTGTGTGTCCTTAGTGATTTGTGCTAACGGCTGCATTGTGATGTGTGTGCACATATTTGTGTGTTCCCCTCCAGTTTGTATTATTTGGGATATGTGAGTCTGTTTACCAGTAAATGTTATGGAGGTTTATAGGTCGGATCCACATGTACTAATGCGGGGACTTTGCCCTTGTTTTTCCTGTAAACACTCTGTTTTTCTCCTCTGCTGCAGTGGAGAGAATGAGGGGTAAATGGAGGGGGCCTCCTCCTCTTCTTCTTCCTCCCCCTCATCTTCTTCTCCCACTCTCTCTGTTTTTCTCACTCGGATTAGTTTGTAACCCTCTTCCTCCCCTCCTGACCCCCTTTAACACTCTCTTTTCTTTCTTTTTATCTGTTATTTTCTGGCAGTCTGTTGCCTCTCAGTGTGTGTGTGTGTTGGGGGGGGCTTAGGGGTAGTGTTGTTTGGTATGTGTTGTTGTTGTTGTTGTTGTGGGGGCCAGCAGACAATTTCCCCTCTCTGCAGGGAGTGTGTGTTTGCTCTATGCCTGGAATGCAGGCCTGTGAAAGTGTCTGAATAGTTGGAATGTGTGTGTGTGTGTGTGTGTGTGTGTGTGATCCAGTGCATGAATGTGAAAGTGAATACATGTATGGAATCTATGTTAATTAACGCAGAGCTTTGAAACTTGTTGTTATTGAAATCTGCAGACCATCTGATGACAACATTGGGGCACTTGTTTTACCACTCAAAGGGCCAAAGCATCCTTTTAGCACAATGTCTCACTTGTTAACTAAATTATGCGATTCATTCATTTATTAGATACCCACCATTCGACCGACGGAGCACCTGCTCTTACTCAAGTGATTGACAGCATCATTTTGTAAGAGCAGGTGCTTAAGGGCTAAGGAATCTTTAAAATAACTTTAAAAATAGATATATAGAATTTTAAAGGTCTAGTCCGACAATTTGGGAAAACATGCTTTTTCGCTTCCGCCAACAGTTAGACAAGAAGATTGATAGATTCAGGCTGTAGCTTCATATTTACAGAGTGGTATTGATCTTCTCATCTGGGTCAAAGCATATTTCCAAAATGCGAAACTATACCTCTATGTACAAAAAAAAGCTGTGAAATCAGCATAAATCATATGTAGAAACTCTACAACTCTGTAGAGTCCCCCCCCTCTAACTGATGATCTGTGACTGAATTGACATTTTAATGTCATGTACCAAATGCCAAATTGAAACTAGATTTTCAAACACAAACTGATTTCTGAACAGCTTTGAGCGAGCTCCACTCAACATCAACATATAAAGCAATTGCAGACTGTATGAAGTTTTCTGACTTCATTGATTTATGGATAAAAAAGCCCAAAGTGTACTATGACCTGTGACTTATTAAAACATGTTTATTATTCCCCTGACACTCACCTCCCCTTTTCTTCTTCCGTGTCTCACGCAGGTGCTGGAGGACAACACGGGGGTTCGCCGGGTGGTGGTGACACCCCAGTCTCCAGAGTGCTACCCTCCCTCCTACTCCCCGGCCCTCTCCCCCACGCACCACCTGCCCCCTACCTGACTCACCCTCACTTCATCCCCAACTCTCACTCTTTCTACCCCCTGTCAGCCCCGGGGATCTGACCCCCCACCAGTACTACCAGCACCACCTTCCCCCCATGTACGGCGATCCAGGTACTGAAATGAAAAGACGACTGGGCCTAATGCTACGGCCGGAAAAAAATCAGGGCATTTATGTGGAATCAAAAAAAATTCAATTATTAATCCAATTAAAAAATGTGCTTTTTACAGAGAGTGGGTAATAAATTCTCTTCTTTCATCTCCTCTACTCCATCAGAAATCATCCCAGTTTATGGGATGTCCAACTACATAGGCAGAGAGGAGACGTACAGTAAGCCACAGCCCAAAAAGATAAAGGAACAGAGGCAACTAGAGCGACAGAACCGACTCAACTCCCCTCCCTCCACTCTGTATAAGGGCAGCCTGGGGCCAGCACACAACGGATACAGGTGACCATACTGCTTCCATGGCCTCTGAGATATTCTTTGATTTAATTGTCTTTAATTGATCAACTGTTGTTTTATGAAGACTCACTTATTCAGCAATTGGCTATGATCTGACAATTAAGTGTCAAAACTGTTACTGGTCCCAAACATGGATGATGTATAATTTGCTTAATTAAATACTGTTGTGACTTTATTTTGTGATGCAGCAACAAATCACACGCCCCATCGCTTGGGTCAGTGGGGTCAGGGGGCGGACTCTGCAGTCCGGGAGGGAAGAAGCCAGAGAGACGACTCCGCAGCAGTCCACGAAACAGTGAACCAGAGACACACACACAAGGTAGGACACACACACACAAAAAAAGCATTTAGAAAGACTGGCACACACTGTTGATGAACGGCAACAACGGCTCACAGTAGGTTCGAATGTTTTCCTCTCCAGAGAGCGCACACGGACGGACGCTGGATACAAAAGAGCTAAATTGTCATAGTGCAATGTGTGTTTCTGTTTTGGATTTTTGAAATTGTGCCCCACTCCTTTAGTTTTCCATTGCTACTAGTCAGGCCCTTTTATCTTCAGAAAAGTGGCCACTCAAACCAGCTCATCTCTCTTTGTGGATTAATAACTTCTCTCCTCGCTGACCCCTCTCTCTTTGCCCTCTTCAACCTCAGTGCCCCTCTGCATTCAAGCGGGCCCAGATAAAAAAAAACCACACACCTTTCATTCCTCTCTTTCTCTCAGTCCTTTCTTTTCTCAGAGAAATTCACCCAACAAAAAAAAAATGAATGGATGTATGCAGCCTCAATGAGGTGAAGGGATCCGGGGGGGAGGGAAGGGAGGGAGCTAGGGTGGGGAAGGGGGTATGAGAGGTTGTCTGGGTAACCGCATAGCTGAACCCGTCCCTGAGCGCTATCGTTTTACCCTTCGCTACAATACCGGCCTTGTTGGTGAGGGCTCAGCCGCAGGGGGGTTGGGTGAGAGAGAGGGGAGACGGGAGGGGGAGGGGGAGTCACATACCTGTAGAGTCCTGCTTGAGATGAAGGAAACCTTTTGAGCTCAGGGATTCAGACACCACAGCTCAGCCTCATGGCACACACACACACTTCTGGTGGTACTGTTCCTCTTTAATGACATGTCTTTTGACACGT
Source organism: Anoplopoma fimbria (assembly GCF_027596085.1). Taxonomy (NCBI): domain Eukaryota; kingdom Metazoa; phylum Chordata; class Actinopteri; order Perciformes; family Anoplopomatidae; genus Anoplopoma; species Anoplopoma fimbria. Next base: position 8,191,307 of record NC_072463.1, on the reverse strand, counting down.
CAGATGAATGTCTGCGTTATTGAAAAGAGCAGAGTAGCTCAGTTATGCACATACACACAACACACAGGATTGTCCGCAGAGGTGACGACAGAAAAAATGTAACATAACTTCATCTACCTCCCTCATCGTGTCTGTCAAACTCTTCTTAAGATTTAGCTTCCCTATAAAAGTTTACTTCAGTTTCTCACAGCATGGTGTCAGATCAGAGGGATATAACATCTGGGAATGTATGCGGTTTTCCAAAATCCATGAGAATGGTGGAAAATTTGAGCCTAAGTCAAATTATCCTATGTTCTACATATAAAGAAAAGCTTAAGATCTGGGAACATAACCATGTTGTAGTGAAATTTTTTTGGGTGACAGAATTGTCATGTATATAGATGTTGTTTGGACTTTGAAGATAACAACAATTCTAAAAGTATATCTGGGGTGGTTCGGTTGAGGTGGATGAAAATATTATAGAAAGGTGTTGGTTAATACATTTAAATTACTAACAAATCAAACCTTAAGTGGTATCTTGCCATGCAGATGTGTTTTAAGTTTTCTGACTCAAGAATTCTGCCTCAACCTCAGTACAATAGAGGTGACTTTTTTCTGCTCCCAGCATTGAAAATGTACATTTGGAAAATTCCCAAGCAACAAATCTTTCCAGAAAAATGTCCATGTTCCTCTGGATAATCCACTGAACATTCTGTCAGTAGTCATAGGGACTATTTTATTCAATAGAAACTAGTTTCCTCTTAAATCTTTTCACTGAAACTGAGACCACAAGTTGATTTGGTGAAGTAATCATCACATTTGTTTTCAGTTGAATCAATGAATTAATTAAGCCATTTGTAAGCATTCTCTGTTTTTATTTTATACTTTTCCATTACATTTTTCAATCATTTTCAATTGAGTATCTTTGGATTTTTGACTGTTGGCTTAACAAAACAAGCAAAAAAGGAATTGACAAATGAATTGATAATGAAAATAATTATTAGTTGCAGCCCCACTATTCCCCCCGAGGTCTTTAAGATATCAATGGTAATGAGGATGCAAAATCATTGTGGAATTCCTTGCATTGAGGTGGAGGCAGAATAAATTGCATCGTTTTTTTGAGACTGATATCTTATAATATGTGCAAAGAAAGCTAAAAAGTATTATACATTACTCTGAGCCAATAGCTATAAGTTAGAAAGGTTTTGTTTTTCTGTGAATTTCCCATTTACAAAATGTGTCACTGATAATTTGGTCGAATTAGTATCATTGCTCACACGCTCAAATGCATCTAAACCTTCACGCTTACACTCGTATAGCGCAGTGCGTGTGCAAGTCTGGACATCTGCAAATGCAAAACACACACATACCGAAGAGGCTGTTTGTGTATGCAGAGCTTCTTTCAGCGCACACGCACACGCACACGCACACACACACACACACACACACACACACACACACACACACACACACACACACACACACACACACACACACATGCAAGGCTGACATAGAACGTATAGAAGATGAGTGCCAAAGCAGGAAAAGGAAAGCAAGGTTGACAGCTCAGCTTGTGAGTATCATAATATCTTGTGGCACATACTATAATACTCTAACAACAACCACACACACATGACATAAAGGAGCATATCACCGGTTGTCTGGTCTGCCAGGGTCTCACTACTGGGCTGGAGATCGGGCTGAGTCAGCTAGATGTACCACATACCAACACACACACACACATGCACAAACACCCCGTGACTGGGCTTCCTGTAAAACAATCAGAGTATGAGGGTCCAGAGGATTGGCGGGAGGTTTGGGGCGCAAACAGTGAGAGAGAGGAGAGGAATGTAGGATTCCAAGGACAGAGGAGAGAGGAAAGAGGAGGGAGACGGATGGAAGGTTTGTATAGAGAAAAAAAATATTAACCAGAATTCCTACATCACGGGAAACGGAGAGATGGAAAGACGGAGAGACAGAGAGTTAAAGAGCAAACATTCCGACAAAGTTTCTGCTTGGCCCAACGCATCCAAGTACGGTCCAACCCAGAATACCACACACACACACAAATACACAGCCGCCTACGCTCTGCCCTTGATGCCCTTGCTCTATGTGTGCTTACAGCTCTGTGTGTGTGTGTGTGTGTGGGTGTGTGTGTGGCTATTGCCCCTGTGCCAGTAAGGCAGCAGGCTGACTTGGCCAGCCCAGTGTCCATTCCCCCATTACAGCCAGCTCTACAGGCCCCTTTTTTTTTCCTCGGAACTGAGCTGCTCACTGAGCAGAAACAGATGTGGGCCCCGTCCCCTCTGTTCCTCCATCTTGGCTCTGCATCATCACCACCACCGCAGATCCTGTCTCTCACTCGGAGAAACTGGGATTTCAGCAGTAACAGATGGGCCAGCACCCTCAGCTCTCCTCCATCTTTTGGTTCTACGTCATTGCCAAGTGCTGTGAATTCAGGGGAAACCAGATGTGCGGCTGTGTCCACTGTGTTGGCTCTGTTGAATGGGATATGGGGAAAATGAGAGGAAGGGTCATAGATGTTACCGTGGTTGTGGTATGAGAACTGTGGAAACACATCTGTCTATTATGTGGAGAGTTTTTTTTTAATTAAGTTAACATTTTGTACAGCTATCTTTCCTTTCCATTTCCTGAACACACACTTTTGAGTCTCTCAGGAATTCCTAAAAGTTATTATAAATTTCCAGTTGCACAATCGTCTTAGCAACAAAAGTAAAGGGAAAACATTTCATGAATCTTCCGTGTTGACATAGTGAATGCAAACCAAAGAAACTTCTAAAAATGTTTTTTCATTCCAAACATAATGGAATGTGCCAAGAAGGAGGTTTTGAAAGGAAACCCCTGCTGGAATTTAATCTTTTGTCAATTCTTGGCACATTCTTTGCATCAGAGTCAGAGACATTCGTATACAATTTCTTTGTAGTATGTTTTATTCTGGCATATTCATCTTAGTATACAAATCTCTCCTCCCAAATACAGTTTGGTCTCCTTTTCAAGATTTTTGTAAAGTTGAATAACTGTGTAATACAAGTACCAACTACAATACCATCAAGGTTTAACCTAAACAAGAACAGATTCATCAGGGAAACCTTGCTCAGACTGTTAGGACATTAGGTTAGTGAACCGACTCGGTAACATTAGTCACACAGCAATATCCATCTACCTTTAGCTAACATTAGCCACCATTAACTACTGGTCATGCAAGACCAACTTTGGCTGTAGCTGCAAAACCTCTGAGTGAATTTAACTGAGCGAGGCAGTATTTAATTGTTTATGAACAGAACATTAAATTTGTAATGAAATAATGTGCTGTTTCTAATTTTATAATGTTCCATTAAATATGAATTAAAAACATCAGGTGACCATTAACAAATAATTGTAGGAGTGCACATTCTTAACTGTGTAATATAGACGACACCAGCACACATTTTGTATCAGTTTAGTGAGTTCTGCTCTAGTAATGTGCCTTTTTTTTTGTTTTCTCGCTTTTTTGGAAAACTATTAATTAGGTTGCAGTGCCAATGATTGGACAGTTTTAGGACTCTGCCAGTGGTGAAAAAAACAGCGTATAAAAGCACAATGTCCCGTAATGTTTCGGTGACATCACCCTCTTTAGCTCTAGTGGTCTTTGACCGAGTCATGACTCAGCCCTTATATTAACATCAAGCTCCTCTTCCAGCTCTTCCCACTGTAGCTGTAGTAACAGGACTGGAAATGTGTGAAATGAGTGTGTCACACTCCCACCCTTCGCTTACTGGACTGTTTTGATTCGGATCGCCATGGTGATAATCTCAACCACCCCCAACTACAACCCTTTCCCACAATCCCAAATACGGCAATGTTCGTAGAGCAAGATGGAGGGGGCAGTGAGGTGGAAGACGAGGAGAGGGAACGAAAGGAGATAAGACAAGGAAATGGAAAAGAGGAGAAACGATGGACAGAAATTTGGGAATGAATTAGTTAAAAGAGGGGGGGGGTACAGAAAACAGAGAGAGAACAAGGGATGGCTTCACCAGCAGAGGAATGTCTTTCCCGCTGATATCATGTAACAGGACTAGTGGGATTAGAAGGGGAGGTTGTTCTCGCCAATCACAATGAGTCCACCAGACGTTACCCCATCCAGCTGAATGAACCCTGTGATACAAGAGGTAAACCCGCCATCGAACTACTGCAGCCGACTGCTCTGTGTTAACCAGAACTAGGTTACATAATATATTAAGTACCTTCAACTGCTTCAGCGGGGTTAAAGGTTCGATTTAAAGGGATTGTTTTCGGATTATTTGAAGTGGGGTTGTATGAGGTACTTAATCATAGTCTGTGTATCACCTAAAGCTACCTATTTCACCTCACCTATTACCTGGCTGGGCTTTCTATGGTGTGAGGAAGTGCACGATTTTACACAGATAAAGTTCTTGGAGTTTAAGGCAGATGCTGGAAGCAACAATAGATTTGTATTGAAGGTTCACTATCTACATGTTCGTCAGACTGAAAAACTGCAGTCACAATAAAAAAAACAGGGGTTGATGGCGTCTTTATTCTCACAAGGTCCTTAATAGCAAAAATTAAAAACCTGAAAAATTTGGGTGTGCTGATCAATGTGAAAATGAGGTTACTGTTTTCATCATTCATCTGTGTAAATTCATTTCCAACAATTAGCAAAAAAGAAACATAAAAAATGATTAAGATGTAGAAAATGGTGGTGTTTTGCATGTGCAGGCCTCTTAAAGCCAACACATGAAACTGGAGTTTTCTTTTATGTTTTATCTGCAAAAGTGTGGACGGAGTCAATAGGGGCTGCATTTCCATCAATCCATCTTCCTACTCTTGTGTTTTTTTAATGATATTTTTTTATCTCAGTTTGCCTCTATTTCTCTGCCGCGGTCACTCTCTCTTTGCCGTCTGTCTGGCTGTGTATTTGTCTTCCACTCTGTCTGCCAGTCTGCAGTCACTCTCTCAAGACTTTTTGGGCTGAGCAGGGTCGAATGGGGTCAGGGTTCTGAGAATCTCATCCCCCATAATCTCTTGCTGCCTGGCCAGGTTGCTACGCTGTATGCCACACGTACACACTTACATAAACACGTGCATTCACACGCACAAATTCTTGCTCTTTTTTGGAAAAGTGGGGAGATTTTTTGTGTCGCTTGGTAGTTGAGGCGCTCATCTCTCTCCGGTGAGAGCGCTGCAGTGGACAAGGTCTCTCTGTGTCTTTGTCTGAGTTTACATGCACACATGAAACCCGGTTATTGAGAGAAATCAGGTTAAGGCAGGGAAATCGGAGAATGCAATTTCATGCGTTTATACCGAGACTTTTATTTACCTTAGTTTCAGGTCGAGTTTGACTTTTGATTTCATTATTTTGGACCCAAGGACGCATGAAAAGTGAAGTTTCTTTTGCATTGCTGCCATAGAAATGCTCCCTGGAGTCCTTCTCATGCACGTGCACACCTATAGAAACCGTTGTACATGGCCGAAAGTTTGAGTGTCTCCTGCAGAAATCAAGCTGTGTATACCAAATTCTTCCAATCCTTGCTCCGGAAAACCAGAATTTTTATGAACATGAAGTCCAATAAATCAGTTTGCTGCAGCAAAACAATTTGCATCTCTTCCTTTCTGTTGTGGAGTTTGATTTCTGAATATGAATTTAGATATATTCACATCCTCTGACTTTATGTACTCTCTTTTACATTCTTAAACCACTTCTCATTTTTTCTATACCAGTCTGTCGTCCGTCTCTCCCTCTTCTAATCCCCTTTATAAACGATCAGGGCTCCGGCCATGAGAACCAAACCTTTACCATGACAACCACAATCTCAGGCATGTCCCAACGACTTCTCTGCCGTGTGAGTGTGTGTGTGTGAGATTGTGTGTGTGTGTGTGTGTGTGTGTGTGTGTGTGTGTGTGTGTGTGTGTGTGTGTGTAGCCCAGCTGTTGAACAGATGGAATGCTCACTATGCAGCAGCAGATGATAATGGTGTGGAATCCAAGGTCTGTGCCCCTCTCTACCTCAATTTTCCCCTTCCCCTCTCCTCCCACCTCCTCAACTCTGTCCCCACTCCTTCCTCTCTGTCCTCTGCTGTCTGTCCTTCCTCTCATCTCTACATCTCTCTCTCTCTCCCTCCCTCCCCTTCCAGCTGACTGTCCATTGCTTTGCTTTGTTCTCCCTGATTAGGGGCTTCTAAAGATGGGTATCATATCTCACTTTGTTCCCTTTACAGTGACACACACACACACACACACGCACACGCACACGCACACGCATGGCGTGGCCCAGTATGTGTGTTGAGTGGGGGCTGAATGAGCACCACATTTTTCACATTTCTTTCTCCAGGCCTTAAAGGTCTTTTTCTGTCCTGCAGACAGACTGCGTCTAAGAACCCCAAGCCGTCATGCAGGAGGAATGCAACCTCCTCACTGACGGAGTGGCTCAGTTTTACTATAGCTCTATTTTCAAGTGACGCCACTATTAAAGTGTGTAGGTGTTTGACATTAAAAAAAGATGGTAGTAAACTTGTCCATGTATTTGCGGAGGACTGAGGCTGCAAGGTCCGGGGGAATTAGAGAGCCCAGGAAAGGAATGAGACGGATAGAGACAGACTGAAGCTCACATGCAATGGTATTCATGTGCACTTTCAAATAATGAAAAACTATTTTCAAGTCAAGAAAGCGTAAGAAACTAATAGTTTGACATTTTGGGAAATACACATTTCTTTTACTAAGAATAAAATGGAAATATAAGTGATGTATTCCTATTAGCAGTCAGTTAGTTTCGAGTAGCGTATTTACTGTAAACAAGGGGAAACAGCTAGTCTTGTTGTCACTGTGAGGTTGCTTCCTGGAACCATCATAGATTCCAGGAAGTTCCGTAATAGTTCCAGCACATGATGGAAGCCAGATTTTTGATATATATATATATTTTGTTTTTTACCTTTGGACAGAGGCAGATTAGCTGTTTTACCTCCTGTTTCCACTCTTTATGCTAAGCTAATCTCACCGTCTGCTCGCTGTAGCTTCATATTTAGCGTGCAGATATCAGAGTGGCATCAATCTTATTATCTAACACTCAATAAGAAAGTAAGTTAGTATTTCCAAAAAAGAAGAAAGGCAGACAAGAAGTGTTCTTTATTTGATACAGCTTTGATAAGTGCTTCACACAGTTTATTTTCAGTAGCACCAGCACCAATTCTCTTACATTTTTTTAAACTGATGGCAATTAGTACAAGTAGATAAGTAGTAATTAGCAGTAAATTCTCTATGTGAAATGGAAATTTACATTAAGCCAAAAATATTTCCAGAATAGTTCTATTTCACAGCTCTATTACATCGACCAAAAAGACCTATATATTTACCTATATTTGAAGGCAGTACAGTAACTACTACTACGTACGTTGAGATGAGTGGTGCGCATCTGCACCGTGCCTACTGATGATGTCACAAAAGTTTGCGTAATCCCTGCCTCACATCCTCCTAAACCCCTCTCCTCCCTCTCTCCTTTCATCCCTCGCTCTCTCCTCCTCTCCGTTGATCCCTGGCTCGCTCTTTGTCTCTCAATTTCCTTGCGTTTTTGCACCTAATCTCTTACCCAGACTCCTCTCTCTCTCTCTCTGTCTCTCTTTCTGCAGTCTGTACTTCAGTGTCTTTCTTTCTTCCTCCAAATCCCCCTGCCTCGTCTGGTTATTTTTTTTTGCTCGGCCTGCTGCGCCCCCCTCCTCAATTCCCCCATTCCTCTTCTTTTTCCCCGCTGTCCGTTGCGCTCCCCTCGCTCCGTCTGGCTGTCCTCGGTAATCAAACACAGGCGGTCAGACGCAGACAGGATGTGAGGTCAGACGAGGAGAGGAAGTGAGGCTGCGTGGGCAGCACATAAACAGAAGAGAGAGGAGGCGAGGACAGTGTGGACAGAGGAGTGTGTGTGTGGAGTTACAGTGGGAAGAGATTCAGTTTCTTTTTGAGCCGTCAGCATCAGCTCTTTGTGGTTCTTCTCTATATTAAACACTTAAGCAGCTGGACTCAGCAACCACAGCAAGTCATAACACTCAGCGGTGAGGTAAAGCAGTAGTGTTTTTCAAACTTTATTACTGCTCTCCTGAAATATTACATAAATCTCTTACTTCTGTCACAAAGTTTGAGTGTAAGCCAACTTTTTTTCAAAGCGCTGAAGTATTAGGCCGTCTCATTCAGTGCAGAATTGTTTGTGCTGTGAGAAGCTTCGTAATGCAGTAATAAAATCTGGGGTTATTTAAGTTAATACTCAAACTTGGACGGGTTCCTAACTTTGCTCCTGACTCAGCCATCGACATGTAGCGAGCTGCAAAATTACAGAAAAGCAAACATGCTAAATAAAAACTAATTTTGAATGGACTTTTGACATTTGCTTGATCTACTAGTCTTCTTCAGTGAATGGAAATCTTTTCAGCTGGAAGATAAACCAAATGTATTGAATAAATGACATTGAGGATCTCTCATTGGCCAAAATGTACTCTCATCAAAGTTTCCAATAAGCAAATGAAAGAAAAAGTTACAAAAGAAGATAATATCTTCACAGACGTTCACATAACCAGTCCCCACAGAGCAGTACGGAAGCCCTGAATTAAAAAAAAGAAAAAAGTTATACCTTAGGGATTGTATTTCATAATTCACTTTCTATAAAATACTAAATTTAACATTTTTAGGTGAAGACATTTCAACAGCATGTCTTCACCTAAAAGACATGCTGTTGAAAGGTCCTTGTCAAAACAAGGACCTGGTAGAATGTGATCTTTTACCATTTTTACTTTAAATGCTAAATTAATTCCTCCGCTTCCTCATAAAAACCATGAACTCCCAGAGGAGCTGTTCGTCAGCCATGCATATTATTTGATCATGAACATCTGTTTGCTGAACGTTGTAGCTGAAATGATGCTGTAATAGAATTCCACCTCTTCTTGTCTTAACGGTGGTACCTGCACCAGACAAGTAGCTACAGGACGGCTCCATTAAACAGGCAGGATTCTGTTTTTTCTCCCATCTGTGATGAATAGGTGGAATAACCTGGGTCAGAAATGTTCCTGCTTGGAGCTGTTTGTGTGATTGTGTCATTATTCCATAAAAGAGAAAAGTTAAGTCTTGGCAAAATGGATGAAAGGGGACGAGTTACATACATACATTTTTTTTTTTTTAAATAGTGCTAATAAGCCAAGTGTCTAGCAGTAATGCAGAGTGTTTACTTCACCTGTTGAACTCTATTCCCGCTTCCAGCCCCGACACACACACACACACACACACAGGTGCACACACACATGTACACACACAGTAGCTCGATCCCCCTCCTGCGATCGCTCATTACCAATGTCCTGTAACCTGATACCGGGATTTTGGAAACACACACACACTCGCTGTCTCTCTCTAGAACTTGTTTTTTTATTCTGTCTAACACACACACACACACACACACACACACACACACACACACACACACACACACACACACACACACACACACACACACACACACACACAAATGGAGGTCATGTTAAGGTTGTGCTTCCATGACATCATTGTTGCCATGACTCATAAGTGTACCCCCAGGCACAGTGAGGCCTCTCCCCCACAGAAACTGTCAGAGGGACTTAGACACTCTCTCTCACACACACACACACACACACACACACACACACACACACACACACACACACACACACACACATTTGCACACACACACAATCTCTCACACACACACACACACACACACATTCATCACTTAGTCCCAGTTTACAGTGATCTTTGAAGCATAAACTATTTTATACACAAGTATACTGTGTGTGTGCGTGCGTGCGTGCGTGCGTGCGTGCGGTTGTGTGTTAATGCCTATGTGATGCAGTCATGTGCCAGTAACACACTCATCAAACAGAGTTGGTTTCATACAGGCTTTGCATTGCTGACCCTCAAACACACACACACACACACACACACACACACACACACACACACACACACACACACACACACACACACACACACACACATACACACACACACACACACACGTACGCATCCTGTGTGATTTACAGTGGTCAGAGTCAGATGGAGAAAGCAGGCCTCTTCTGGTCGGAAAAACCTCAACTGCGGGGATCACACAGGGGGGAAAGACTTTCATTACACACACACACACATGTGTACACACACAGACTCACTGGCCCTTCTAACTAACCCCAGTGTCCAATAAATCACCTTTAGACACACCGTATCACTGGACCAGACCTGTACCTGGGTGGGTGTGTGTGTGTGTGTGTGTGTGTGTGTTTGTGTGCATATGTTTATGCTACATGTGTGTGTCTGTGTGTGTAACTTTAAAATGGAAAAGTCCGCCCAAAATCATGCTCAGAGAGGCAAAGTTACAAAACCTCAGATTTGAGAAACAGGAATAGTAAATCTGTGTTAACATTTTAATACAAAATATATTGCATAATAATAAGCCTCAAATTTTTCAAAGAAATAAATATTTTTTCTACTCTATTACTAAGTACATATAGTCATACAGAAACACAGTCATATTATATACATATGGCACAGTATTCAGTATAGTGCCATTCAACGAGCTGTACTGCAGGACTGCAACAACACTGCTGACATCGGGTGATTTTGTGGTTGATTATTCACAGGTGTAGTTAATTGGAAATGATACATAATAATGATTAGTTAATGATTACTAGGAACTAAAGATAATTGAGAGTCTCCAAGGATAGTCACTGTGACATATGAGTCATATCTTATAGTGATCCCCGTTTAATTTGCAGGAATTTCATGACCAATGCTTTTTTTGGGGGGACCGATGGATGATTTAATGTTTTTTTTTCCCCAAAGAGCTGTGTTCATGATGACATGATGGGATGAAGGAAAACAAGTGTTTCATCACAGACACCATTAGGCAACACACTTATTTAAAATGTAGTACTGTTTTTACCGCATTGTGGAATATTTCTGTGTTTTTTGCCACAGATGACATTGAATAAAGAAATGAATCATCATCACAGACTGCAATTATGACCCCCCTTTGGCAACAATGTCCCCATGATCAGTGCCAGTCTTTTTTTCACTTGAATTTCACGATAAAAGCCTGTTGTTGTGGATTTTTGATAACTCCTCTTTTTGTCTCCGTCTCCTCAGATGATTCAGAGGGCAAGCGTGTTCAAGACATGCTGTGTACAATCGACAAACCACAGGTTGGTATTCACAACTCCACCCACAGCTGCATACATATACACACGCACACAAACTTGACACAACTTCTAACCACTTTCATCAATCACCTCTTGTCTATGCAGTTATGGCTCACATTAGTGTTGATGCATTTCCCATATTTCCATCCTGTCTCTGTGATAAACATAAATGCTTACACTGAAAATACAACTGTGATGATGTATGTATAAAGCGTGCCTCTTGTTTTAAAGTCATTTATGGCTCTTACAACATTGACAGGGAGGGTAACCCATCATTGGCCACATGAGGGCAGCATCTGCTCACCCATGCCGTTCACTTCCCACTCTGCCTTTTTTCAGCTGAAAAACTGCTTTTTTGTCCCTTCCCCAAGGGGAAATGTGAATGAATGAGCTGGAGCCAAGCAGACATAGTTTGGTGGAGAGGAATTGCTCGCTCCAGATTAAAGCATTTTGGTCAGCAGGCTTGTGCAATTGAACCATTTGATTTCTGGAAGGGTTACAGCAGGGGTTGAAATAGACAGTGAGAATGGAGGGATGAGAGAGAGGTTAGTTTAGAGTTTTGAGCCCGTTGCAAGATTAGAAGTGTGCAGTAGCAATTCATACGCTGTCCTAACCTCAGATCACCTCTTCCCAGATAAAGCTAGTTTATTATGGTCGATACTGAGAAGAAAAAGAAAAGGGAGGGGAAGAAAGGAGGACCATTTTGAGATCCTCTTGAGTCATTGATCGTTATTTTGTGTCATAAATTGTGGATGTGATGTTCAGTCACTTTTGACACCCCATTACCTTTATGCATTTATAAAGGAGACAGTAGTTTGGTATGGATTTATTCTGTATAGGGACAGATAGTAGGTTTAAGAGTTCCTCCCTGCAACAGCAAACGTGCCTTGTAATGGATACAGCTGTGTTCCATGCAGACAAGGGAGCAGGTGTAGCAGAAGCTAATATAAGAAAGTTCTTCCTTTTATAAATGTTACCCTGGCTGTATGGTTTGCTTTCATAACAGGTAGGTGCATCTACTTGAGCCAAACTGAAATATGAGAGGCATGTGGGGAGCTGAAATAGAAGGAAGCAGGGGAAATGACTAATCCTGAAATTAATTTAGTTGATGCTCTGGTTCAAAGTGAGACCAAACTTTTCCATGGATGTCAGTTTTGGAGCCATGACAATGGCCAAAATGTGGCCTGCAACAGACCAGCTCAATCTAGTTATGGCCTGGGCAATTGCCGGAAATGTCTTTTGCTACTGAAGCAGTTTGCGGTCACTTAAGGCCCCTATGGGACTATTAAGAGGAGTGAGAAGTCAGCTGTCAATGACGGTATAGAACAGTCAATAAAATATGTTTATTAGGAATTGTGAATCATGCAACCACGAGAGGCCCTTGAGCATACGGTCATAAATTAGCAAAAAAAAAGCCAGATTAGCTGTGGACAGATGGACAGATGCACATGCACACACACAGGACCGAATGAATGATCTCCCCACAGGTTGACGCCTGGTAGAGATAGTCAATTTAACAGTCACAATGTGACAATTCATTTTATTTTGGTTCACTACACATACTTTAATTTTATAACTTTAAACAATAAATGGTAGTGTTAGAAAAATGTTGCTGTAAATTTATGTGCGTGACCAAAATAATGTTAAGCAATTAACTTTACACCAGACCTTTCTGTCATGATGCCATCAAGATATACGCCTTTGTCTCTGCAGCTTAAATAGCTGTCTGTTAACACAGTCCTTATCTTCAACAGAGAAGAGCATTCACAAAGTTTTGTTTTTAGATTGTAACCTAAAAAAACATTTATAAATGTCAAAAGAGTGGAAATGTGGCTCTTCTATTATGAGAATTAAGGTCAGCTCATGTAATCAGACTTTGCCGTCTACACTTTATCTGTGTATGTCTTTAAAAGCAGCCAGTGCATGAGAGAGATGAAACAATAGAAGATGAGGACTTGTGATTGATACATAGTAGATTCTCACTGCCTCGCCTTCAGTGGCCTTAATGTAACAGAGTCTGTCATGCACATCGTTTGTAGGTGATGAACAGTCTCTCAGGGTCAAAAGGAAAGAGGACCACTAACCGCTAAATGGTGTCCTTCATTCTTTATCTCCGTTTTTCAGCCTCTTCTTCTTGTCATTTCTTGTTTCTTTGTCGCTGTTTTTCTCAAACTGAGAATGATGTCCGAATACGTATTTATGTTTCATAGTTGCAATCACAGACACAGGTGTTCCTCGGCTTGTGGACACAGTGATGTGATCTCATAAAACCTAATCGTTATGATCAAAATTCTCACTAAAATGAGATGTCTGTCTCTGCGTGTCTTCCTGTCTGTCTTCCTCATAGACAGTCTAGGCATGGTTGTGGTTTGCAGTGCCCTCAAGGCGCATTCATCTCCACATTCAGTGGATGTGCAGTCTAGAATTGCTCTGCTAAATCACACTAAATTGGCTCACCCACAGTGTGCCGCAACTAAAAAATCCCATAAACATGTAGCCACTTGCAGGCACACACAGCTAAACACACAAAAACGCAGGCCTCTATTTCGTGTTTGTTCTTTTTTTTTAATGTTCTTGTTCGTTCTCCGCGCAATGGATGTGCATGAGCAGGAAAGAGAAGCCGGGTCTGGGGTAATTCTTTCAATGACAAATGCATACATGAACAGACAGGCACATGCACATTTGATATAACAAAATTACCCACATGTCCATGAGGGTATTACTGCTGTCTCCAATTGAATAGTGTAGACTAGAAAAGGATCAAATAAAAAATTATAAAATGAAACCGTCCATACCTCTACTAACCAAATGCCACATTACATTTTTTGTGCACGGGCAACTATACTTAATTGTGTCTGTAACTTACAGTATGTATTTTTATGTGTGTATTATAGGTGTCCAATGTGCAGGCACGGGCCGCACGGCTGTCCTGGGCCCCCCCTGCAGGGCTGGTGAACAGGCATAGTAACGGGATGCCTGTCTCCTGCTCTTATGAGGTCTCTCTCTCAGATAAGGGACGAGACGGAAAGTATCGCCTCATATACAGGTAGAAAAAAAAAGCTGAAAGCAGAAAGACATCAGGCATTAGCTACAAATACAAGAACACATCCAAAGTACACTCGTGTGACGTTTGTGCTGTGTTTGCGTGTGTTTCAGCGGCGAAGAATTGGAGTACCATCTGAAAGACTTAAGGCCAGCGACAGACTACCACGTACGGTAAGGACATTGGACACTGGATGTTTTTCGACTCGTCCTTTTTGGACGTGGTGTTTAATACCATTTCCATATCGATGTTTTTGTCACCTTCCTTTGTGGATTTTCTTCACTCAATGAAGATGTCTTGTGTTCTTGTTTAAGGGTGTCGGCGATGTGCAACGCGGTTCGAGGCTCCTGTTCAGAGGCCGGCTCGTTCACCACACACTGCAGCGCCCCCGACGTCCCGTTAAGCCCCAAGCTCTCCCACCGCACCAAGAGCACCCTCACCCTTCAGTGGAAGGTACTGGCACAAACAAACACTCCTTTCTTATCTCAAAGACGGACAGTAACACATTGCTACCCCAATAAACATCACAGTGACATGTCAAATGGTTTGGATGGTATTTGAGATGAAATTATTAGAAATCAATGCCATGAAACAAGACTTAGGGCTCTCTGTGTTTTTTTTCTGTCTACCGAATTTTATTTGTGCAGTGACATACTTGGCAAACAAACCTTAATACTTTGATGAAAGTAAACACTGTGCTTCTCGTCACCTGGTTTATCTCCTAGCTTAACTTTTATCAGCACTACAGAACCCTAATAGAGAGACATTATTGCATTATTGCACGACGCCGTCAGGGCTTATCTCTCCGCCCTCTCTGAAACTTTCTGGACAAGTCATTTTTCATCCAATCACACTGTCACTGATAAAGACTGACAGTCACCCAGATAGGAAATGAGGCCAATCACACAAACACGGCAAGTATTTTTTGTCCCTCTCCGTGTCAGTTTCTTTTTATCCTTTGCTAATCTCTCCGTCTCTCTCTCTCTCTTGTCTCTTGTCTGCCTCGCTTCGTCCACAGCCCCCAGGCGACAACGGTTCCAAAATCACAAACTACTTGCTCGAGTGGGATGAGGTGAGTCCGTGTCTCTCGCTCTTCATGTCCATAATCTGTCATGCCTGCCCCTTATTTATAAAAAATAAAGGATTCATACGTAATTCCAGTCCATTTTCATGATTATTTTTCTTCATCTAATTAATCATTTCTCAATTTTCCTTTTGCAATTATTATCACCTACCCCTGTTCTTGTCTTTTCCATTTAAGCATCCATGTCTTCTCTCCTCTGCAGGGAAAGAAGAACAGTGTTTTCAGAGAATGTTACTTTGGGAGCCAGAAACACTGTAAACTGACAAGACTGTTCCCCGCCTGCGGCTACACCTTCAGAGTGGCTGCTCACAACGACATTGGCACGAGGTACTGTTGCCTATTACTGAATAAACATGCACTATACACATACACTCAAGTGAAAAATTTATTCATGCACATGTCGTCATGAATAGCACAGCTGCTTCTTTGTTCATACACGGTAGGATGGATTTAATAAGATGTGAGAGCTTTCCACATGAAGCCCTGAAAGGTCACCAACCATATTTTCAGTAAACATGGACACTATACCTACAGACATATACCTATGCAGACAAATTGTATTATTGTCGGCCACAACATACATTTGCATGATAAAGTGCTGGACAGAGGCACACAAGCATGCCCACGTCTATCCTTGGTGGCTTGAGTTCTCTTCCTCTTTCTGGGGATGAGCGAGAGCGAGGGATTAAATATTAGCTCTCTAGCTGAACTCAAAGCGGCCTTAATGCATCCTTCAGTTTGATTCCCCTTTGAAGCCATGGACAGATACTCACACAAACAAACTGGGCTCGCTCTGGCTTTCGATTACTGGCTATTTTTGTTTCCTGGAAAAAGTTTTCCGACCTCTCCAACCCCTGCTGCTGGTCATACATTGAAATAATTTCCCTCCAGCACCTCTCAAATTAGCCTCCCCCTCTCTCTGTCTTTTCCATCTGGCTCTTGAAATGTATATATCCTTTTTTTTTTTACCCCTGTCACGGCTCCTCTTAAACCTCCCCCCTCTCTCCAATGGGAGCTCCCCACGTCCCCCATCCTCACCTGCAACCCTGCACGCACTCCCTTCAAATGAGCACTGATGTCAGAGGCTTTCACTCCTTTCACTCTTCAAAAATGCTCCTCATTACTTCCCGCTTCCCTCTTTCACCGCACTTTCTTTTCCATCAGAAGTAATAATCCACAAAGGAAATAATTTGCTTTAGCAGTTTTAAATAAAAACAAAAATGTAAATATAATGTAAATGTGTTTTTTTGCAGTGGCTTCAGCACAGAGGTGGTGTTTTACACCATGGGCACACTGCCTGCTCTGCCGCTGGCACCACGGCTGGTCAGGGCGGGGGTTTCCTGGGTGACCTTGGAGTGGGGGCGTCCGGAGGGCAGTCCGAGCGAGGAGCAGCTCAAATACACACTCGAGATCCAGGAGGACAACAGCGTGAGTACCGCACCCATGTGGACACCCATATCAAATGAAAAACATTTATTAAGTTTAGGTTGCAGGCACAGGTTGTTTTCCATCAAAATAAATTTGATTGAGCTCTCTGCTGTCAGTCATGTGATTCCCACAAGAAGAGACACAGGAGAATTAACAATTTCCACCAGGAAGCAATGTACTTAAAAATGAAAAAAAACTGATTATGAGAAATATTGCTTACATAATACATTCCAAAATACTTTGGGGAAATTAACAGCAGATGCAGTAAATCTTATAATGTACAGGCATACACAGAAACACACACCATATTTGCACCAAATGCTCCCGCACACTCCTTCCCCCCCTTGCAAGCACACATATATTATGCAAAAGTCAGCATTTATTGCATCCATATGCTCAAAAATGTACAGTTAAACTAACACATGCTGACAGAAACACTCTCTCTCTCACACACACACACACACACACACACAGACACACACACACACACAGACTACTGACTGTGTATCTGTATCTGTATCACACACAGGGAATAGACTTTCATCCAAAGTACACTGGAGAAAACTTGACCTGTACTGTACAAGGCCTGAAGAGGAGAACACAGTATAAATTCAGGGTAAGTTTTTTCTTCTATTATTGTTGTTATTATTATTATTTTTGCTTTCATTGGAATGATGACTGTGAAGAGGCAAACTGGGGAGAGGGGTGTGACATGCAACAGAGGTGCCACAGCTGGTATTGGACCTGGATCATGCGGTTATTTGGAAGATGCAGACTCCCAGGGCGCTCCTGTGTGTTGCCTCTGTGTGTGCGTGTGGACTATCAGTAGGATCGCTGCACAGAAAATGATGATAATGCTGTTGCTCTGTTTTTTTTCCCTCCTATCTTCAATTTGTCTCCTTACTTTTGAGTCGACAAAAAATGCTTTAACGGAATAGTGTGACATTTTTTGAGACTTCTCGTCGAGAGTTAGATTTCAGTAAGAAGCCATGAGAAGCCATGACATTTTACAATAGCTAAGGGGCGTTTGTAATCATAATTGTAAGCTCTCTCTGCATTTAGAATATTTAGAATATTTTGTAAAAACAATTATAGTTAACCTGACCCGCTAGTCGCCTCCCACAGCTCAATATTAGTCATATCTCTTTCAGCGAAAGAACCAGTTGGAAACCATCAAAGGAAGACACACAGTACTAACTTCTGTTATTTAAAAGGCCTATCCAAAATTAAAATCCTGGCGCCGTGCCTGCTTTAGAATACAGCTTTATAGAAATACATATTTTTTTCTTGATCTATTTGCAGTCAGCGATGTTCTCTTTCTGTTAAACATTTCAAAGGATACAAACCTATCCAGGTGACTTTCCGTGGCACTACAACGTCCATCAATCTAAGAAGGAATGTGGCATTTTACCGCCAGATGATTGACTACAATATAACCAATAACGGAAGAAGGCAATTCACCAGCCGTTTAGCAAATAGGGAACACTGTCCAGCTCGACTAAAAGCTGTGATAGCCGGTCATAATGTGAGGACATTGTGAACCAAAATGTACCAACAGGAGATCTCTGCAAGCGGGTTTGCGTTTTTATTCATGCACGCACACCTATGTGTATGTGTGTGTGTGTGTGTGCGTGCCTTGTTATCAACTGCTTATTATGGTGCAATCATCACCTCTCCTCCTTCCTCTCCTGCAGCTCATAGCATCAAACATGGAGGGAAAGAGCAGTCCCAGTGAAGTGTTGGTCTGCACCACCAATCCAGACAAACCAGGCCCTCCATCCACACCCTGTGTCACCACGGCGACACCCTACGGATTTACCGTCACATGGGGTAAAGTCTATGGTCTATACATTGCACAATTTGTAATACACACATGCAAGTGGAAACGAGTCAGGGGCTAACATGGAATTTTTAACTTTTCTTCTTGAACTTGTTTTAATAGTTTTAACCATCATTTCTAATAATGTGTTCTAGTCTCTTAGTGGATTGGTGAGATATTCACACATGTACTTTTAGTCCATCAGTGAAAACAAAATTAAGAAAGACAAGGCTTCACAAATTTTCTGAATTTGGTATTTGAATAATATTGTCATAATAAAGCTTTTAAATATTCTGGTTTTCATTCAAGTACAGTCAGGGGAGAATTTACAATAGGATTTTGCAGCTTTTTCGGCCGCTAAACCTGCACAAATAAAAAAAAGTTATGCCAAGCAAACAACATATTTGTATGCATATTTGTCTGCATATGTATGCATATTAAAATGAATTAATGTTAATTTAAATATGCATTCATTTGTCACAAAATTGTCCCCTTTCTATGCATATAAGCCTTATTGCAAAAAACGGTCCAGTTCACAAAGATCAGCGCTAACAGCAACACGCAGTGAGAGTGGAACTATTAGTATCATCAGACAGTTGGTGGTAACTGAAGTGCATGTCCTTTTAAGTCTGAAGGTGTGCATTTTAAAACAATTACAGCACTGTCAGACTGCGATATTAAATCCCAAATACGGTTTCTCTCCATCATGTTGAAATTGCTTGCCTGAAGTTTTAAAGAATGGCTCTGCACCTCGTCGGTCAGGTCCTTTTCACTTGGATAATTGCGGAATCAGATCAGTCATTAAAAAAGGGCAAATTGCACTCCACTGCAAAACTTAACAGGTGTGTTTGCACTGTTATATCATTAGGGAAAAATCTTTTGTGAATTGGACATTGAGACGGGCCAAATAACAGCTCCATGTGATGCTATCAGCTGTCGCAATCCATTCTTTGTGAATTTGCCCTTCAGTGTAGTCCTATGAAATGATTAAAAGTGTATAAAGGGTCATGTTAAATAATGTTTAAGTCTAATAATAGCCTCTCAACTACAGGTGGGATAACGTTGATAAACTGCTGCCTCTGGGGTGTTCATGTTTCATGTATCTGAGGTCCTGTAGCGGCTGTAAAAAGCCATCATGTCTGCTATCATCCATCTGTCCTGCGTTAGTGCTGCAGTCATGGCAGTCTGCCCTTTTCTCAAATGTTGTAAACATGGCAAAGACTGTGCTGGGTGTCTCTCGATAACCCTTGAGATTATTGATTTATCTCTAAAAGCTATAAACACATCACATTTTAGAGCTAAACTGTCTTTATTCTGTCAAATGTATTGGGATTTGTACACCAGGCACTGCTTGACCACTTCACAGTGATATAGCTGCACTGCATTGCCTCATTGTGTGCTTTAATATGACCTTTGCATATTTATTAAAAACAGTAACACCCAAGGGTGTGCCTAACTGTTATCATAGCAGCAGTGTTGAAACAATAAGTATGAGATGAGGAGCAGCCAAGGAGGTTGTTTCTATCAGTGCTTATTTATCTACAATCTCAGAATAAACATTTATTATTCAGTTATTTTATCATTACCATCACAGTGTCTGTAAAGTTTATTTTAATGTTCTATATACAGAATAGAATATAAAAATAATAGAGTAGAATGATTTATTACCAGCTCCCTTGCTACTGAAACATTTGGCAGCAGTTTGATGAGTGTGCTCAGAGAATTATGATTTTTGTTTGGCTGAAAGACAAACAATCTGCCACAGCCCCGTTTAGTTTATTAGTGATTGTGTCATGTCTTCAGGATTGACGATGACCTAAATGTTTTTTTGCCATTTTTAATCATTTTAAACCTTTTTCCTGAATACATAAAAGCTGGAAAATGTTGGAAATATGAAATGTTTGACACGTATTCCTGATGTTTAATGCATGATGTTAACCCAAACTAAAATGATCCATTCCTTGACAGATCCTCCCCAGGACAACGGGGGTTCAGAGGCTCTTACGTACCTGCTGGAGGTCTCAGAGGGAGGCTCTGAAGGTACAATTTACATCCATTCATCCATGCCACACATTCAGCTAATTGGAGTGCTCTTTCCCTCCATCATCTTATGAAACAAAGCTCCAAATGTACCGTCCGTCCTCTCTGCCATGTGCTCGTACTCTCTATTCATCCATTTCTCTCACTTAAGCTCCTGAGAAGTATAGCGTTCATAATTCTCCCTTTGTTAGCATCAATTCAGCTCATAGCATTTTTCAGAATTTACACAGATCTGCACTTGAACCAAATGTTCTCTGGTTTCTTTAGCAGCAGGGAGAGGCAAGATGCCCACTCTTCAATCTGTATTAATTCAATCACGTCAAATAAAGAGGAGTTAGTTGTTAGTTGGAGAGCAGTGTTGAGTTTCAAAGAACAGAGAAGGAGAACGGAGCGGATGATCGAGCCGACCGATCTTCTGATCAGTGAATGACGAGCTCTTACTGAGCCGTCTTTAATTCCTCTTACATTAAAACCCATGACTGAATGAGCAAAAAAGCAAAGTAAAAGTTCAGAAGAGCAGACGAACATCCAAACTTTTTATTCATCAAAGAATTCATCACATTCAAAAATGTGTGCATTCGTGTTCTATTCAATTGCCGACCGTGAAAAATAGGTTTTCAGGGCTATTAAACATCAGTCAAACCCTACACAGTGACACATTTTCCCATGTTCTCTAATCGGATTATTGTCTCCATATCATCCTTTTTCCCTGTGTCCTTCTCACCTCTCACTAAGTTGCACCGACGGTGAACTCTCAGGAAGGCCCTGACTCGTCTCATTGTGTTTGCTGTGATTTACTACAGTATTAAGTGTGTTTCGTGTGTGTATAGCTTTACTGCTCGGACACCATGTTTGTGTTAGCTCAAAGCAGTCACTGAACACTGTCCTTTTCATGTGCTGCGCTTTTAAGTTAACTGTGCTCAAAGTATGTAAATAACTCAAGTGTAGGCATGACATAATCACAATACGTTCCCCTTGTGCTGCAAAATTACTTTCCGTGCTGAGGTTTAAACGGTACCAATATTTTGCCCCTTTACAGCAGGAATAATACATTTCACTGTCTACGGAACAGCAACACTCAGTGGTGTGCAGTTATTAATTGGGTCAATGGGATTCTGTTTGAAGGGGGAAAAATGTGATTATCTGCAGCAAACATGTAAACAGCAGGGGATTCTGAGTACGTATGTGATCGGTTGTGAATTCTTTTTTGTGTGTGTGTGTGTGTGTGTGTGTGCAGCGAGCCAGTGGGAGGTAGCGTACAGTGGACCAGCAATAGAATGTGTGTGTGAGCGCCTCACACCTGGGACCTTCTACCGCCTACGTGTGTGTAGCATCACCACCGGAGGACACAGCCCGGTAAGACACAAACACACACACTCACACAGGCAAAAATAAAAAAAGAATGTTAACCTGGTTACAAAACTTGCTACGAGTGTGGCATCAGTGTTTTTCTCATTGAGAAAATTGTGGGAAAATTGACATCCTGCACAGAAAAATTATAGATAACTATATTTAACATTTCTGCCATTATTCAAACTGATCTTTAACTTCATTTCCTTCTCTTTTGTTTTCATCTCCTGTGTTTATCACTGCTCCTGCAGTGCACTGTTGGTGTTCCGGTTCGTACATTAAGCGTCCCACCAGGGCCCTGCCAGCCGCCAAGGATTGTGGGTAAAGCCAAACACAAGGAAGTGCAGTTAGAATGGGGTGAGTGCAGACATACACGTACACTGTATTTAGTTCTGTTTACCAGAATGTGTATGAATTGTTTTATGTTAGGCTTCTAAATCGCCCTCTGGCTGCTTAATATGTTTCCCTTGCCAACTCTAATTTAACATCAGTCAACCATGTTTCAGCCTAATTATGACCTAATTTAGCCCATTAAATGCCTAACCTGGCCTCATATCGGATTTAACTCTCCTAATGTCTCCCAGCCTGAAAACTCTGAGGAAGTAGTTGTTTTAACCAGTTTGACATTACTGGTCACAGCCTTAATCAGCTCACATTGAGGCAGCGCTGTTGCAATTACTGTCTCGAGTTGAAGGGCAGACTCTAATGTATTGGAGGGTTTTCCCCACTGTCTCCATCATTTATTACTTTCACCATAATGCAACCAAAGTGAAACAGCTGGTGGAGGAAAGAATCTCTTGAAAGGGATTGAAAAATAAAAAATAATATTGGGGAAAGTTTATATATATATAAAGGACATCTTATCGGTTGTGTCCTTTAATCACACGTTTTTTGTTACATGATATCTGATCACAGTTTGATTGTAATTGTGAATTGTAAATGAAGAGGCTGAAAACTCACCTCTTCATGAAGTACTACCCTGAGCCTTCCTCGTAGCACTTATTGCATTCGTATTAGTTTGTAGCACTTAATGTATTCGTATTCCTACTAGTCTGTTGCAATTATTGTTTTCGTAGTAATTTGCTTCTGCACTGTACTTTTGCTCTGGTTTATGCTTTTAGATGCTTGTTTAAGAAAGGAGATGCACTTATGACTTCTGGTGACTAGTAGTTCTCTTGAATACCTATGTTGAATACACTTATTGTAAGTCGCTTTGGATAAAAGCGTCTGAATACTAAATACACTTATTGTACTGAATGCTAAATGACTGTAATGTAATGTAATTGCTCTCTCTCTCTCTCTCTCTCTCTCTCTCTCTCTCTCTCTCTCTCTCTCTCTCCGTCCCTGTAGAACCTCCTGTCTCTGAAGGAGTATGTGAGGAGTGTGTGTTCAGTCTGGAGATGAGTGAGGGGGACACCAAGCCAGCAGAGGTTTACCATGGGTCGGAGCTGCAATGCACTGTGGGTAGTCTGCTGCCTGGTGCCACATACAGCTTCCAACTGCGGGCTGCCAACGAGGCCGGGGTAAGAAATTCTTACGCACACACAGCAGGAATATGAAAGAAAAATAAAAGGAAAAAATCTGAAATTAGGGAGCTGGGGGAAAGGGGTAATATTCCAATAAAAATGTAGAATTTACTCCAAAAAGTCTGATGTTTTCTGGGAATAAAGTTGTAAATTTAGCAGACTAACTCGCAGATTTACAGGAAAAATATATTCTGAGATAATTAAAGTCATAAAATTGCAGGGGAAAAAACTGATTTATTTATTTTGTCAAGGAATCTCCTTGCTTCACACTTTACACACTGCGGTAATGTGAGCAGCAGAGTGCAAAACACTGTTTTTACCTTCTTTTTTCTTCTCGTACATTTGTGAGTTTTTTCTCGTAATATTACCCTCTTTCCCCGGCTACGTAATTTTAAAGTTAACTTTTCAAAACGTATACATTTTGTGCTAAATGGCTCTTATGGCCATGAAATCTACTCAGCACATCGAGAACATGAACCTTGGAACCTCTTAATATGATCCAAATATCAAAAAAACTCTCACTTGATTCAATATAAATTGTTTTTATTATAGCCACACTCCCAGACACGCATACACAGGGCCAGTATCTTTTAGGTCAGAGTGTCCCAGACAGACTAACAGCAGCCGTATTGCACAGCAAACATCTGCTTGGTTTGATCATCCGCACACTCAAGAGTGAACTAGCACTCAGACAGGCTGATCGAAGGCAGGAACAAACAAAGCACACACACTGATATCGGCGTAACATGCAGAGCGCACCAAAAAAAAGAAACGGCACTCACATGGACACACTTAAACAGGCAACCCAGTGCGAAATGTGCTGCCCCCCCATCCTGTGTCAGGATCAACACATGTCTCATCCTGAATGTGGTGTCTCTTCCTCTCTTTCAGTTCGGAGTGTACTCTGAGCCAACAGAGGTGACGACTGCAGCGGGCCCTCCTGGCCAGTGCGGGGCGCCACTCATCACTCTCACCAGTAACACCTGCGTAACGCTCAACTGGGAGGTGAGACAAACACACACACACACACACACACACACACACACACACACACACACACACACACACACACACACACACACACACACTGTATTTATCAAATGAAAGAACCAGGTTAATGAGTAAAGAAAGCATAAGAGAAACAGATGGAAGGAGACAGAGAAGCCACATATCATAAAGCAGTCTAAAGAGGCCCAACCTTCTTTTTTCGATTTTTACTGACCTTAAAAGTTTTAAAGTTTAAATTTCTCTGCCCGGGCTGTAGTAGAAAAGTAGACCTAGGAGACTGTCTTGTTTGTAGCAATCAAACTCGTCCGGGATGATGCATCCACATTGAAAAAAAAAGCCTCCGGTGTTTAATTGACAAAGCCTATCTCTACTAATAAATTAGTAGAGATAGGCTTATTACCCCTCGGCCTGCTTTAATGTGGCACTTTATTTATGGCAGCATTTCTTTTAATTCCAAGTTTACATTGGGTTCCCTGAGCTAAACGTGTGTCTGTTTTGTTGCAGAGTCCCGAGGGTTCAGGCACGGACATCTCTGAGTATCGTTTGGAGTGGGCGAGGGAAGAAGAGCCCATGGAGCTCATCTACTGTGGAGCCGCCACACAGTGTGAGCTGTCTGACCTGACGCCTGCCACCGACTTCTGCTGCAGGCTACAGGTAACACGCAATACCTACTTATGGGTAATAATTACATGTACGAGTAAGTAAGTCCCAAACACACTGAAAGCAATACTGGACGCACCTCCCATTTGACACATGTCAATTGATGGCACACTGCAGGTATCAGATCTGAAATGCTAACACCAACAGATTTGTATATTGCTGATACACAATAACTTTTAAATTATTGATGTTAAATGAATGAAAGTTAAAGTAGTTTGCAAAATTGGCATTGTACAGTGTGTCGAAGCAGTTTGACGCACATCATAATGCCTTTGGTGCGTTTTCGGCCATTTAAAAACAACTGAAGGTTGAAGGTGTACTTCAAAACAGGCAGATGCTTTCAGACCTTTGGGCCTTTATTCCCGCCTCCACACACAGAATGACTACACTTGTGCGGCGGCACATTGAGATGTTTTCTTACATGATATAAGAAAGCACATAAACTACTCAGGACTAGAACATAGACATGCAAAAACTTGCATTAAAAATGTCAGTTGAGGCAAGAAACGCACACGAACAGACAGAGAACCAGTGAAAGGTTGGTGATAATTGGGTGTATTTATGCTCTGAGTCTTGATCTGCTCCATAAATAGGTGCTCTTTTTATCCGTGTATTTGTCTAACACTCACACACACACACACACACACACACACACACACACACACACACACACACACACACACACACACACACACTCTCTCTTTGTCTCCCTGATGTTCCCTCTGAAGCTATTAATCCATTGACATGGTTTATGACTCATTTCTTTATGGGCTCATTTCGAGTTTTGAGGAGAGCACAAGGTCAACTCTAATTTCCATAATCAATGCTTATGTGTGTGCATGTGATTTGTCTTTGTGTATTTCTGTGCACATGTGTGTTCGTATGTGTAATAAAAGGACAGATGTGCCTCTTAAGAGAACCGCAAGAACAAAACACGCCAAAAAAAAAGCATAGACTTGGTTGAACTCTCTGTGACTCCTTATGTCCTGCACCTGTATATGAGCCGCTGCAGCTTCGACCACTGTAGCGTTGTTTCAAAATCTGCAAAGCTTGACATGCACTTGTTTTATGAGCACACTTGAGATGGCCAGTCGCTCACACAAGGATGAGGTAGATACAAAGTTCCTCAGATTTCTTTATGTCTTTCAAGCCTCGCCAAAACATATTTTACATGTTAAGATGAATCAGAAAAACTACTAATATGTGACTTTTCTTGTCGGGCCCCTCAAAGTGTGTCAGTATTTTACTGCCTAGATAAAGTAATAAATCATGACTTTTTTTTAATTACACACCGTAGACTGTAAATCACGCCCTCTACTCCTTGATGTGCACTCACATTAATGTTGCTGAGCTTGGAAAGTGGCATTAGTTTATTTTTATGCCTAAAAATAAGCGGTCTTCATGTTCTTTGAAGTGCTGTTTTTTTCATTACAATAAATCCACGTCCCCTGCCTTTTTTTTTTTTTTTTTGTCGTTGTCTTGCCTGTTACAACTATCAGCCACAGTGCACATTTTGCTTTCAAATTAAAATAAATGCAGCAAACAATTTTAACATTTAAAGTTATTTTTTTAATCCATTTTATCCATTCAAGCTTTGAAAATCCGGCAGATGTCCTTTCAGAAAGCTTGTATATTTTGACCAGGTTTACCCTTCGCTGAGTTTGAGGCATATAAGTAGAAGGTTACAACTCAAAAGCAATTGAAGGACATTTAATTTAACATTTAATAGAGGCTACTCGAAGTGAATATAAATGTGTAATACAGCACAAATAATTGGCTTTCACAACTAATTTGAATTCAGCTCCCTCTGCTGATTTCCTTTTTCTTGTTCCATTCTTGATGTCTGTTTCTACTCTCTGTTTTAATTGGTTTTGCTCTTTGTCTGAGTCACTCTTTTTCCCGCCAAATCATTTCACCCTTGTCTCCTTTTCCTTTCTACTTGTTTTTAACCTTCATCTATTTGTCATTTTGACCCTCTCTTCACGTCTTTTCTGTCCTCAAATTCCTCCATTGCTTTCCTCATCTCCTTCATCACCCTTACCTTTTTTGTTTGTTTTTTGCAATCCACCTCAGGCGGTGAATCAGGCAGGTGCTGGTCCTTACAGCGAGCAGGTGAGTTTCCGGACCCCGGCGACTAATCCCGACCCGGTCTGCTCCCTCACCCTCCTGGACCTCCCGACCTCCACGGAAACAGGCCACTCCCCTTCCACCTGCCTCCTCCTGAAGTGGGACGAGACTAACAGCAACGGGGCGGAAATCACCTCCTACGTCATCACCCTGGACGACCAAACCATCACTGTGGAATCAGGGACAAGTCACCTTGTCGCGGGCCTGCAGCCAGACAGCGAATACAGGTACTGTAGATATATTAACACTGATGTTTTATTGGATACAAAGTGTGATTTGTATTGATGACGCTCAGTAAATCATGGGTTGACATTTTGATTTTGAGCTCCAAGTAAAACCAAAATATACTACCACAGAAATTAATTTGGGTGCAGATGTCCAATACTAAATAATAATCCTTCATTAACAGAACAGCTGGAGGCAGTTTCTAGATCTTTTTTTGTTTGTTTAAAAAAACTGCCTGCAGCTTCCTAAATGTATGCCTTGAGAACAAAAACACTAGTTGCTGGCCGATGATGAAAGATGCTGAAATGCTCCGTAGAGCTAAAGAGTGATAACTTCATCCCTGTGACCCTTTCACATTATTTCAAGTCCAACTGAAATGCATTTTTTTGTCTGCTACAGCATTTTTATCTTCTTTTTGAATCACTTGTCCTGTCCCTTTGGGAAAAAATCAGTAACCAAAGAGAAGACATTTATATTATATATATATTTTTGGGTTTCATGATGGCGCCCCCTAGTTTAGCATTAATTTAGTTTTTTGACGTTAATGGAGACCTTATTTCAATACAGCCAATAAAAACTTGCGTAAAGGGAGTCATGCGGAGCCAGACAAAAGCAACACTACACAAGAGCCACAGATTTTGACCAACAACCCACATCAGCTTACCTGCTAAAGTCTCCCTCTTATCTTACTTACAGTACAAACACGGACATGGACAAACATCTTGTTCACCTTAGCTTGTTGAATGAGCGAACTAAACAAACATCCACCATTAAACAGCATGTGAATGTACCTGAAAATATCAATTGGGTCGGGTTAGATGCTGGTATAATCTTCGCTCTTTAATACCACTTACTACTCGCTGTCTGTCCGTGACATGTAGTGTGTGTTCCCTACAGTGTAACACTTGGATTTTAAGGAAAATGTATATAGGAGGCTGTTGTGTATAATATCTATAGCCTGTATGATGTTTGAGCCATGATGTCAGACCCTGTTTCCCCTAAGCAACGGTAAAAAATACTTAGTTATTTATGATTCTGTAATTACTATTGTGTGTGTGCATGTGATTGTGTAGTGGGTTCTTTGAATTGAGGCGGGGGTCTGAGGTAGGGTGACATGTGCAGATACACAGCGATCACACACACCATTGTTTTCATTCCTGGGTTGTTTTTGTCCCAATGTCACTCTGCTCTGTTGCATAACGGCTGCCACAGAGGCACAACACTGTGCATGTGTGCGCTCATGTACACCGGTAGGAGTTTTTGTGTGTGGCAATGACGGTAATTCTGGTTGTTGTTTACAGCAGAGCGGGGTACTCGGATAATATTATTCCTATTTAAGTAGCTCTGGGAAGGACTGCAGCAAATGTTGTTTACTCTGTCGGAGTGGGTCTGTGTGTGTGCTCCAGTGTAGATTTAAAATGTCTTATTGTTGATAAGTAACATTTAGACCTGTTTTTCTGATCCTATGTCCTCACTAGGGACAACTGTCCTTAATAACAACAGTTGTACTTTCAAGAGAAAAATAGTAATTTTGATAAAGTCAACATATGTTGTTAAAAGAAAAAGTCATTATAGTACACCTGAACCCCCTAAGCCACCTAGAAAATGATTTAGTTTTATATTTCGTGTTTTCACTGAACACTTCATAACCTTTAGGTCTCCAACGATTGTTCAAAATGTCTTTAGTGAAAAAAAAAACATAACTGGCAGCAATACTTTTTTCATTAATGGCTTTTTTTCAAATACAATGTTTCACAGCCATCCTTATACATCTTTGCTGAATACCGTCCCAATCCTTTACTAATGGTCAAGGTAGAGAAACCTTAAGTGGATAATTGCCATACAATCACAGGAATACAGAATACATATTCACTAAAGTTGAAGTGCTTAGAAAGTGCACTCTTAAACAGACCCGTTAACCACAAAATGTAAATCTCTAACGAGTAATAAAAGGAGACAGTGCATCGTTGCCTGTCACTAAAATGAATGTATTTGCATTTGGCTAGCAGTCATTAATTTGAGCGATGAGTGACTAGTTATGGGGTTCAGTGTTTACATGTTTACCTGGAGCCTTATGGTTGTACAGCGACCACTGATCCCTCGCCTTTTGTTCCCTCCGTTTCCTTCATTTCATGATGAAACACAAACTGCATCTATCCTGAACTTTGATATTTAAATCCCTACATGGCTAAATGCAATCCCTCATCCTCAAAAGCTAGGATCCTTCATCTGTCGTTCTCTTCCCTCTCTATCCCTCACCCTCTTTTAACTGAATGCTTAATTACCCAGCGGACGGATGGAAAGCTGCCTTTTCTAATCGGCTCTCACTCAGCCGCATGAATTACAATGAAAGGTTACAGTTACAAAGAATCAGCAATTAAATGTCAGACGGTAGGTGCTCTCTAGCCGAGGGCCTCTGATATGGATGCTAATCAGCTGGTTGGCAGAAAAAGGGTGTGGGAGGAAGGGGGATTCCTAGAAGAAAGGCAGCAGGGGGCTTTCTTCTATATCTGGAGGTGCAGTTTAATTAGTAGTAGATCTGTGTGTGTGTGTGTGTATGTGCATGTTCGTATCTCTTGTGATACGGGTATACAGTACAAAGAACATACACAGACAGAATTTTTTCACTGTAGACTTTCTTTTGATTGGCTTTTTGAGAACTTAAATAAAAACAAAAAAAAAGCTTTCTGCTTGGAAAATACAAACTTATGTTCGAAAAAAGTGGGCCAACAAGTCCAGACATATTTAAGTCTCATCATCCTGGAGAGTACATTGAATTGTAATGGGGGAATTGAAGTGGGCGAAGAGATCGCAGACGCATCCGAGGTCAGAGCTAACGAGCAAGATCAGCCTCTGCACTGAAAATGACTGCACCACAACCATTAGATAAACACACTAGGAACACACACACACACGGTTATGTAGTAGCCTATATACCCAGCATTGATGTACATGTTCTTTTGGCTACTACATACGTGGTCGGTAACAACATTTCCAAAGTTATTTTTCCCAAAATATCAAGCAGTGTCCGATCAATAAGTGTAAAATGTCAACTTTTTCAGGATAACATTTTGTAACAAACCATTCGTAATTTGTCTTGCAGTGTACAAATCCAGGCGGTGAATGCCATCGGCCCCAGTCCCCTGAGTCAACCCTTGCTGGCGAGGACCCGCCCCCTCCCTCCAGCCCCGCCCCCTCTCGAATGCTCGGCGGCCGGCCCTCAGAGCCTGAAGCTGAAGTGGGGGGAGAACGCCAGCAACACGCACACCCGCGCCCTGCTCGCCGACGACATGGTCTACACACTACAGATGGAGGACAAGAACCACAGGTGGAGTGCACACACACATACACACACACACACACACACACACACACACACACACACACACACACACACACACACACACACACACACACATACTAATCTATACTGCTCTAATATCATTGTTTACCTTCGTGGTGTAGATCAAGAAGGGGTCCATCTTTCTATATTCTAGACCACATAAAGAAAAAATGAAAGCTTACATTTCTGCATTGAAGAAAGAACCCTCCGGTTGTTCACACTCTACACCTCCTCATTATGCTTCTAAGTCATTCACAGCAGCTCCTGTATACCTTACCCTCTGCATTACTTTGAAAATAATGAAATGAATGTGAACCATGCTTCACTGACATTTAGAACATTATGTTAAACTCCTTACGTCTAAAACAATAACCTAAATGACTCGCAGTTCATTTTTCATTGCAGTTCTGCATAATTGCAGACTCATTTGGACAGCAGGATTTGGCTAAATGGTAAATCAGTACGCCACATCTATAAGTCTTGGGGTTGTAGATGTTTTTTGGTGAAAAGAGGAACTCGTTAGAGTTATAGACCATCTCAGCGGTAAATGCATCGCTGGGCTTCAGTCCAAGTTTACTTCCTGTCAAATTAAGCCAACTTCAAAGTACACGACTTTCACAGTCAGTACAGTTCACACATACAGCTTGAGCTCCCAAAACTTTCGGCAGGTGGAAAACCAGGGCTGAAGTTGTGTAGTGTGAACTAGGCGTTATGTCATTCACATAAACTGGAACAGGAGAAAAAACTGGCACACACTTGGAATGTTTACGTTTCTAACTTTAAGACCCAAGATAACTGGCTATTTCATATAAAGAGTCTCACCTACGACCGGGGATTGAAACTGTGATTGTCAGGAAGTGCTCTCTAAACCTCTCATCCGCCCTGCGCTACACATTACTAAGACTCACAGCTAGTCAATACAGCGAATCAGAACCCAGAAGGTCAATACTACACAAAAAAAACCACTCACACAAACAGATGGACCGAACATGTGCGGCTCGAGAGAAGATGAGGGAGCTTGTGTGCATGAATACCTAGTTGGAGGTACGTGTGTAGGTCCTGCATGTGTGTGTGTATGTGTTGGTTTTTTTCTGTGCACGTAGTAACCAGATGTACCAACGAGTAGTCACGTTGAGGGTATCTGGAGCCAGCTGGGATACAGCCTCCGACAATCAAGCCTTTATTTAACTGACTCATCAGACAGGTGTGTCAGAGAGAGAGAAACAGGGAGACAGGCTGGGGGAGAGGGAGAAGGGGGCAAAACATAATGGCTGGCAGGAAGTGAAACACATAATTGGAAGAGAGGGCAGAGTCTTTTTATACATTCAGGCAGAAATAACAAAAGAGGATTTGGATGGCATGAGAAAGGGGATGGACAAAGAAGAAGGCAACAGACCAAACTCAAAGCAGTTCAGAGACACTTTTATCTACCAGCCTGTGTGCCCACCTGTCAGATTCTCCCTCTCCTCTCCTTGTTGAGAACCTCTAACATGCTGGTTGGCTGGCTATCAGTGTTTGAATTAAGGCTTGACTGGCATCGAGGTACGTTGGCACCACTGGAATGGTAACCTTTCCGACACACAAACATACAAACACAGAGGCATGCCATGTACGTGGGCACAAACACACTCCCTGCCAGCTAAATGAAGACAGATTTCACAGTTTAGAGAGTTGTTTTTTTCCCCTTTTTCTTAATTGGCACAGTGATTGATATGGCAGGATGCTCATCAGCGTGTCTTTCTGTTTGTGCGTATTTCTGCATGCACCATATTTGGATCAAATGTTTTTTTGTAGGGAAACATCCCGGCATTTAATGTAGATTTTTTTTTTAGCACCTTATAATCGCTAACCCCAATGGTTCGGCTACACAGGTTAAAACAGGCAATGATATTCTACCGTTATCCACAGTCGGTCCATTTTTCATAATAATACTCCTTTTCTTTATGCTCATAATGGAAAAGACAGCATGCCGTCCATCCTGTTTATAAATAAACATATATTTTTGTTCTCACAATACTTATCAAACAATGATTTTCTTTTGTATTTATTTCTGTACGGTAAATTGTCCTCTGCATTCTAAAATACACTGAAAACAGTATGAATTTAATAACAAAAGCAACTCAGCAGGGTTTATTTGTTTTCCATGTGAGCTTTTTGTTTGGTGCAAGAATAGCCTTACATTTATGATTGGTCTGCCAAGTTTTACTTCATTTATTTTTCAAGTAGGAGAAAATGATGTGTTGTCCTTTCAGCCGGGATGATATTTTTCAACATTTCTGCACACCAGCTTTGCTATAGCACAAACTATTTTCTGTGATCTGTGATTCTTCTTCATTTTATCCTCACCAGAATATAAATAGCAACTGATTTAAAACAGTAAAGGTTAAATGAATAAAGGAAATGTATTTAAAGTTTACATTTTCCAATCCCAGTTAATTATTTCAATATTCATGGGGTAGGAAATGGTTCAGGAATTATATGACGGAAATATTCCTTTTTTTTTTTGTTCATTTATTATATTATTCATATTTATTTTAAGTTAATTATCAGTAAATTACGAAGTATTTTCATACTAAGGTTTCATAAAACCTAAAAAAATATATATTTTAAGGTCAAAATGTATTTTGATAGAACATTTAAAACAACCACAGTTGACCATGGTGCTGAATATCATCACAATACCAACCAAATGAATAAAAAGTAAATAACAAAATAAGAATATCAGACAATATAATAATAATAATAAAGAATTGCAGCACAACAGAGGATGAAATCAAGGTGACACCATCAACTCAAATTGAATGCCAACGAGAAGAGGAGGGTCTTTAGCAGCGACTTAACGGTTTCCGGGTATTTTTTTTGTCCCTGAATTTTGAAACATCAAAGAGCATCTGGTTGGTCCACCTAATTGTAAAATCATCAATTTTATATATTCAAGCAAAGTAATGGACCTTTGTTTATTTTAAGCATTTATTTAGACCCACACTTCAAGATTTATTCCGATAGAACTGTTGGTCATTTGGTTTGTATAAATGATAAAGATAAAAAACATTATGTCACTCTCTCATCTTCATTGCCATCAGCTCCTCCCTGAGAAGAACTGTTAATAAACTATATTGTATAATTGACTGAATAATCCATAATGACCGTGTGTGATTCCTGACATATTCCACTTAATTGCCTTTGCTTAGGATTCATCACTTGCAGCTCCTGGTGGTTGTAGCGGGGCGTTTAAGGTGTATTAGCGGCTGCATTAGTTATATAGTGTGTGTGTGTGTGTGTGTGTGTGTGTGTGTGTGTGTGTGTGTGTGTGTGTGTGTGTGTGTGTGTGTGTGTGTGTGTGTGTGTGTGTGTGTGTGTGTGTGTGTGTGTGTGTGTGTGTGTGTGTGTGTGTGTGTGTGTGTGTGTGTGTGCGTGCGCACAGTGGGATATCATCGGATTACAGGGCTCCCCTTCCTCCCCCTTTGCTTTCTCATCACACTCTATTAGGATGAATTAGCAGGAAGTTATATCATTTATGAAATTCCCATGGCAACCAGATGCTCCATCGCTAATCTTAATTTATCAATGGAGATGGCAAGGTCGTTTAGAAAAACAGGCAAAGGACCGAAACCTTTCAATTGCTTTGTAAACAAACATATTGAATAGCCAGCTGCAATTTCGCCAAATATAATTTCACATTTGGCCAATAAATTCCATCAGGGTCATTTTTTAAAGCAAATAGCATTACTGTGTATTTATGATTTTGACATTGGCCGTGACCGACTCTGTCTCCAGACGATCTTGTTCATATTTATTCATCTCATTTTATTGTTAGAAAGGTGAGTTCACCTCTGGAGGACCTCTGGAGAAATGTGCTCCCCCCTTTTTCCCGCATTTTTTATCCCTCCCACCTCATCTTTCATCCTCTTTGTTTTTCTCCCATCCACCATGCCACGTCTTTGAGGTTGTGTAGGTTGATAATGAAAGGTGTTTTTCGCAGGTTCATTATATTGCGTCCCATTCTTCCTCCCTCACCGTCCACTCTTATCTCCCTCTATGCAGACCTGTTGCTTGGGTTCCGTCCTCCCTCGCTCATGGCTTTTATTTTTTATTTCTCTCATTTTTCTCACTCTGTTGTTGCCCTTTTTCAAAGCTTAAAGCTTTATAGTTTATTTGATTTCAAAAATACCTCATAGCCAGGGTTTTGGGAATGTAAAGGCGCCATGGCAACCCATGCAGTGCAGTGCAAAGATAGCTTAAACCTTCCGACGTCATATTTGAATGCAGGTGGAAGAACAGGCACTATGGAGGCAAAGCTCCGGCTCAGTTGCTGTCATCCATAAGAATGAGCCATCCATACATACAATGTCTCACCCATTTGTTTACTTGGTCATCCATGTTCATTTCTTCATCCCTTCATCCTTTTATCCAGTCAATTCTTTCTTTATTTACATCCATCTGTTTTTACTCGCAGCTAGCCAGCCAGCAAGCAGTTCAACCTCTTTGAAAAACAACTTGTTTCTCCTTTTTCTGTCTCTAATGCTAACCTTATCAATAAGTAACCATCCATGAGACATCCATATAAGGCAATACTTAAAAATATTTTCTACATTATTACTGTGCAAATGTGATGAGGATTTCACCATAAATGATACCTACACACATTTATTTTCATCACAATATGCCATTTCTGTTACAAATTCATGTTAAGTTGATAAAGTTATTGGTTAACTTCCCGTGTACAGCTAAAAGCTTATTTAAGTTGAAAAAACAGATATATTTGCCAAAAGAAATGTGCGTGTATACACAGGAAGGCTTTCAAGGGTCCACCTGCTTTTCAAAACAAAAGCACTTGATAATGCCAAAATGAATGTGATTAATGATCAGTTAGCGTTGTGTTTAAGAAGGACTGGTACATTCAAAGTAGTGCTTATAGAGGGCTGCTTCTGAAACAAAACAAGCATCACAGTTCCAGCACAATACACACATTTGTCAGGCGAATCAAATAGATCAAATTTGTATTTTATGATATTATTACGATATTGGCATTGCTGTGAATTGCAATGACGGATAAAATCTAGAGCGATAAACTTGATCTGTCCTCCTCTGCTCCCGGCTGTGGTTGATGGGTCGGCTCTTTGGCTCAGGACGGAGGATGCAGGTTCATCTCATTAACTGTGGCCTGGCGATTCTGTGTGTGTGTGAGTGTGTGTTTATTGTCCATGCTCTGCTGAGTGCTAATTGTTTTTAATGATGGAAAAGCTGACATATTTTACTGTGTCATATAGGAATTTTCAATTTATAGCCATGTGGCCGTTAGAGCCTACAGAGAGAGGACAAGGGGAGACTCGGGTACACGTAGTGTGAAGCGACCACTGAACTAATTCTATCAACGCTGGGAGTCTGGGGGTGTTAATAAAGTGAGGCAAAGGATTAACAACAACATCATATATCAGCATGAGAGACTCATCACTCCTAGCCAGTGCAGCTTCATAAAGAGCTCATCGGGAGTTATGGCCCGCTACTGAACCGTGACGTCTCTCCTGTCTTCTTTCACTCTCACTCTCTCTTCTCTTTTCTTCTCTTTTCTTCTTACTCCATCATCGTCTCCGCTTTATAATTACCAGTCACCTCGCTTTTCACTCTCCTTTATTTCTCCTCGACTTCATTCCCTTTTCAGACTTTGTCCCTCCATCACTGCCTCCTCTTCTCACTTCCCCTGTCACCTTTCTCTCTCTCTCTCTCTCTCTCTCTCTCTCTCTCTCTCTCCCATAACCCTTCGTCACACAGACTTTTACCTTACTGTGCTGAAAAGCTGATAGAGGAGATAAATAACCACCTTTTCAGCTCAAATCCCCATTTCTCTCAGACTCCTTCAATCACTCACTTATCATCTCTCTTTCAGTCCATTAATCTGTCCATCTAGCCAGCCGGAAAGCTTTTCTTTTTGGTGCTAGTTTTCATTCGATTTCAGTCAGTATTCGTTCTGTGTGTTTATAAATCATCGCTATCTTTGTTTGGATGTCTTCTCCCCTCTTCCCACCAGCATCTTTGTTTCTTTTCAAGGTCTTAACTAAGCAAGAACAAAAGAAATAAAAACAAAACCGTGATATATAGATGTGTATGTATAATGGTTATGCCAGCAATGTTATACCCCACGAACTGTTAATAAGCACAGTTAATTGGTAACGCCTGCTCTGTTGAGTCATGGAAAAACCTGTTAACATGCAACATTCAAATCCTGAACTAGTGTGAATCAGTCTCCAAAACCAGTATGGTGATGAGTGAAATCCAATTATCAATATCTCATCCCTCACTGCTCATGTTATCCCAGTTTTTAACTGAGTTCCTCTATCATCACATCTCTCCCTTCCTCTAATCTATTCATAGCGTCGTCACTCCTTCCTCTCACCTTCACCTTATTTCTCACCTTCTCCCTTATCTTTGACTCCCTTTTTTTATTCCTGTCCAGGTTTGTCTCCCCTTTCTTCTCTCCTTCACCCCGTATTCCCATTTACAGATTCCTCCTTTAGATTTGTGACTCATTATATCTTTCTTACTCTTTCTTATTCTGTGTTGTCCAGGTTTGTGACGATCTACCGCGGTCCCAGCCACACCTACAAGGTCCAGAGACTGACTGAGTCGAGCAGCTACATCTTCAGAATACAGGCCATCAGTGATGCAGGGGAGGGTCCTTTCTCTGACACACACACATTCTGCACCACCAAGTCTGTACCACCTGCCCTCAAAGGTAAACTGACCCAGGCAAAAAACTGTGTGTTTGTCTCATGGTTTGTGTGTGTTTGGTTGCTACATGGATGATGCCACTACAGCATTCCAGGATTTGGATGCACCAGCTATTTATAAATCCATCACTAAGTTTGTGTATGAAAGACTTTTCTTTGATCTTACTTGCTTCAAACTGTGAAATTAGACTTAAAAAATATCTTAGCAAGGTAAGACTTGGAAACTGATTGCTAGAAAAACCTCTGTTGCACCGTCCAATCAAAAGAATGCACTTTATAAACAGGAAGTCACAGAAGCATCGCAAGCTGTTGCACAACTTCCAAAAATTACAGATTTAGGGGGTAACACAATTAATTAAGCAGAACTGCTAATCTTTTGTAAATATAGTTTTTATTTTGTTTGCTTATACGGGCAAAAAGCCGACAAATGTGTGTTTTTTAAGAGTTAGTAGTCATGCGCTTCTGAATGAGAGGGAAATATGACATTTTTAGCACAACGTTTAGAACTTAATGGTATGTTGTGTTATATTTGTGAAATTTCACATAAAAGCTTTCAAAGTCAAATGTGTCGACCATTTTGCATGTTTTTACCACTTTTACTCTAATAGGGTCAAACAGTATATTAGCAACCTAACGTTAGCTTTATCAGTCGGGTTAATTAGCTACACAACACTTAGCCTCTACTTGTCAGTGGGTGTAAATGCTTACTTTCAACCAATCTCTACATAAGAACAAGTTTGAGCTGTGCAACCTATTCAAATTTAGTAATTCATAAAGCCCAAGTTATGTTTTGAGGAGACCAGGTTTAAACTTTTGAAGTGCTGTTGCAACCGGCTGCAGCAGTTCAGGAGTTAAACTGAACAAAAGAGGTGATACACAAACAGGACCGTAAAAAGGCGATACATTAGTTTCTGTTTGGCTGTTAGAGGGGACATGTTTACTGTTGCATTGCTTCATTATTGCCTCCAGTGTGCGTTTTTTGTTGTAAACTTAGAGGCAGCGGCTGATTACGCCGACAATAATCCCAGTGAGGAGTATCCTCGCTGGTGATATAAACGGAAAGTATAATGGGATTGACTGTGATGCTGTGAATGTGCAGCACAGCATTGCAATATCAATAAAACAGCCCGATAGCAGCCTCAGGGGTCCAAACAGCTTCTGTGAAACTGTGAGCATGGTGTAAATACACTGTCTGAACGGTTCTCTGCAAATCAGCTCGTATTCAGATCAAAAGCAGGATGAGTTGAGACCGCTCAATGAGTATGTCCCTGGCTAGAGTTTAGTGAAATGTACACTGTATTCAGCAAAGCAATTAATGTATTTGTTGTTTCTGGTGTAAAATTACATTATATCTCAAGGATATTATTGCTTTGCAAAACTATAATCAAAATTGACAAACAGAATTATTGTATATGAATAACTTATTCTCTTTGTTGTGGTTAATGTCCAGGATTTTGAGCAGTACCTTTTTAGTTTTTTCAACCATCACTGCTGATATGAATAATTATATTTAATGGGGTACTGTGGCTGTGGCCCAGGGTAGGAGCAGTCACCCTTTAATCAAAAGGTTGTTGGTTTGATCCCCGGCCCCTCCTGTACGCTTTACATCAGCCCACTGCTCCTAAATGCTTAGGTTGGATTAAATACAAAGGTACATTTTCATATATGTATTTATATATATGTGTGTAAGTATTCTAAGTTTAAATAGCTGGTCAGAAATTAGCACAGAAAAGTCTGAATATTTGGTTTATATGTTATTACTTATCTAACAATGAAATCCTGTCACGTGTTTGAAATCATGTTTTGGCACTTATTCCAACAGCTCCCAGAGTGCACCAGCTGGAGGGGAACGTGTGTGAGATCACATGGGAGACGATCGCACCAATGAGAGGAGATCCTGTGAGCTACGTGCTCCAGGTGCTGGTGGGACGCGAGTCAGAATACAAACAGGTTTGTCTCACACACACAGGTACACACTCACACACACTCTCTCACTCACACACTTGGGTCACTTGTAGCCCAGAGCACATGCTTCAATAAATTCAATAAATGTAGGTTCATTCTTAAAATTGTGGAAGTGTGTACGACTACTGGGAGGATATTTTCAAATCCCCCCGTGGAAACATTGATGTGGAAGGCATTACAGAGCAGACTCAAATTTACACATTGAATGAAACACACATACTATATGTCTTCCCTGAGAGATAGAGCATTCTGAAATTGAAGGTAATTGCAGTGCCAGTAGTATTTTTTGAATGATTTTAATAAGAATAAAATGTTTTTGGCTACACTTGGAAATATGGGATTGGGCGGCTGGCAGTTGGGGAAATGAGCAGACTTGTAGACTGCAGACAAAGAGAGACATTTGTCATCGAGGATGTTTTCCTCTCTAATATTGAATTACTGAATGGTTTGGAGGGAAGAACTGCTGATACTCACCAGCGAACAGAACCGCAGCTGTTTGTATAAGTGTCCATGTGGGGATTTGAGATGTCTATTGGCTCAAACATTACGGGTACAAACATCAGCTAACAATACAAATCTGTGCTGCTTCTGCTTTTCAGACGTTTGTATGTTTTGGTGCCTTTTGTGCAATCTCACCATGAATTGAGTGCACACACATGCTGCTGTTTGATTTGCAAATTGAATTTGTGGATAAGACAAACAGGGACATTTGAAGGCGTTCTTTCATTTAGATTTTGTTATAGATTTTCCACGACAAACATAACAAAAAAAGACAGTTTGACAGCACAAGGACATAGGCTACCTCCACACAACCATTCCAGCATAAGCCTGAGAGGGTTTGATCTAACTTTTTAAGTTTAGAGTGGGGGGCAGAATTTTCGATTGCACTACCCAAAGTCTTATACTTCCTCCAAAACTGAATTTGAGCGAACAAGATACCTAGGTCTTACTCCCATCTTTTCTCCGCTGAATATTGCTGCTTTGTCTGAAACCATTCTCCTCACATACAAAAAAACAAATTCACTGTTCTTGCTCAGTGTCAAGTCAGCTTCTTTTTTTTTAAACCCAATATCACAAATTTCACTGGGAAAAAGCAATAAAAGAAAACTGAAGAAGAGCAGCACAAAAGGCAAACCTTTTCCAGAACGGGCAGACATGCAATAGGTGTTTATATAGAGAGTTACTGTTGATTGGTATCTGTGTTCAGCAGGGTCAATGGCCATCTTCCTTTTTTTTTATGATTTTAAAAGCAGGAAATTACGTGACATCACAGCAAGGGTCCGATTTAATCATTAGGGAAGGATCATCCGCTTCTACGTGCACGTACAACTACAAGCCAATTACAATTACTTTTCAGAATATATCTATAACAGATATACATGTTGTGCTTCTTCAGTTACAAAATGAACAAGAAAGCAACCTGACAAAATATTGAAATTGATACCGTGTCCTTTAACCGTCATTGCATTAACATAGTATTGTAATTTTATGAGTCAGTCTCGGGAGTTATGTAAGAGAAACGAGCAAATATGGATTAACTGTCTTATCCAAGGACATTTCAACAGCACAGACTGGCTGGTTTTATTTTGCTAATACTTAAATCTGCAACCATCTTTATCAGTTAAGTTTTATAGTGAAGTGGTTTTCAAGATCATTTGTATAGCCTGAAGCCATTTCCTGAACGCCATCTGCACCTTGATAATGGAAAAGAATCAAGTGCCAATCAAATATGTAGATAAGCAAGAAGAGGTCATCATAATTTACTTTATTTATTACTTCCCATAACTAGCAGCAGATAAAACTCTTAGCAGCGCTTCAGCAGATGAGTTGTGACAGTAACTACTAGAACTTCATTGGAAGAGGGACACAATCAGCCAGGTGTTGCAAATATTAAGCATGTTCAATAAAGGGAAAAATTGACACCACATTGAGGCATAAAAGTTTAGATTTTTTTATTAAACGGTGAAAAGCATGGTGTGTCAACTCGATGTCTAAGAGAAGAGAGAGCAGCTGGTATACTTATTTATTTTTAAAACGCTACAGTGGGCATGACATGCTGTATGGCCATAACTTGAATTGCATCAATTTAATAAATGGGCAACTGCTAAGAGCTTCAACCTGCTCACACTATGAAAAAAAAGCAATCATATGTCACTGTGAGCCAAGCAAGCATGCAGGTCTCTATTCCAAAGAATCACCAACTGAACTCATTTCACTCCTGAGCACTCATCAGGTAAAAACAACTGGCTGTGAATTCTTTTTTTTTATAAATCTCCTTTGATGGCACATTTTAAGTGCTCATTAATGAGAACAAACAAACTGTATATGTTTTTTTTACAACCTGGCCATTAAACTTTCAACCTTTCTCTTCTCCCCTGGCAGGTTTTTAAGGGAGAGGAGGGCATGTTCCAAATTTCTGGTCTCCAGGGCAACACAGACTATCGTTTCCGCGTGGGCGCCTGCCGCCGTTGCCAGGATACGTGCCAGGAACTCTGCGGACCACTGAGCCACTCCTCCTTGTTCACGCTGCGTCGCCAGGAGACGGCATCGTCGGGGGAGCAGAGCGCCGTGGAAACGGGCAAAGGCGCCGGCCTGATCTCAAGCGACGAGCGCTTCGCGGCGCTCATTGTGTGCGTGTTCGCGGGCTTCTCCATCCTCATCGCCTGCTTGCTACAGTACTTCTTCATGAAGTGAGGGAAATTTAAACTATAGGATAGAAAGAGAAAAAAACAAAAATCACAGAGAAACTTTTCAAAATACGTCTATGAAAGAACAGAATGAAATCAAAAACAAACACTTGATGTACTTCTAAGGCTATGTATGTTTTTGTTTTTTTTAGTCCAAGTATCGATTCTGGCTTTCCTTACCTTGTTCCTGTTTCTGCCTTCACTCAGTTTGGTCTCCTTTCTCTCTTTGTCTCTGTTGTCTGTGTGTCATCGTCCGTCTCATCTGTTAAGGATTTCAGTTGAGGTCTTAGCTGTACCTCGGTTGGGGAAAGAAAAACTGATAATCAAGCCTTAAAATAGCTTTGAGCAAAGCAGTTGCTCCCCAGACTGACTTGCATGTTTTTATCTTGTATCTTTTTAAAACATATTTGATTAGAGAACGTGTATATTTCTTGACGGTCATTGCCTTACTTTTATTTTTGTTTTTCAATGTGTAATTTTCTTTATTATTATTTTTTATTTTTTTTGCTGCAGTCTTTATTCATTTCAGCCATATTCCAATGTAGGCCTTTAGCCAATCATGCCTTATTATTCAGTTTGCTACTACTCTACAAGCTGTCAGTCGATTCATGCAGTTCATATCCGCTCAGCTTTTAACATTCAATCACTCACTCATTCAGCTACCAAAGTGATGCAATCCATGTGTGGTGTAAGATGCTGCTATCCTGTGATTTTATTATATCTTAAGAAAGAATGGAAAACCAGTAATCTAATATATATACACACAATATAAATATATATATATATTATAACAAATATCTATGATGCTATAAAAGTGATGTAATATAAGTGATGGCAATGTAAGGTCTGAAGTACAGTGTGAAAGGGGAGGAGTTTACTCTAGGTGCTCATGAAACAGCAGCTCTGAGGTCAGTTAAGAGGTATTCTGATGTTGGGCCTTGAACTGGCTTTAGGCAGGTTTTTTTGGAAACCGGGTCTGGGATTGTGATTGGCTGCAACTTAACAGGAAAAGGGCTAGGCTGAGCATTTGACTGGCCCCTTCGGTCGGGCCTTCTACCATCTGCAGCACCATTGCTCCGGCCTGTTCATCTGTAGCTTTAGTAGCGTTGAACCCTGTTAGACCCAGAGGTGCTAACAGCCTGCCAGCTAGCCACCGCGCTTCTCAGAGCTCTGTGTGAGTGTTAACCAGGAA
This sequence comes from Anoplopoma fimbria, assembly GCF_027596085.1. Taxonomy (NCBI): domain Eukaryota; kingdom Metazoa; phylum Chordata; class Actinopteri; order Perciformes; family Anoplopomatidae; genus Anoplopoma; species Anoplopoma fimbria. The sequence goes on along the minus strand of NC_072463.1, from coordinate 8,147,890 downwards.
AGCCATTAGGAGTTAGCTTGAGCTTTACCCCCCGTCCCCCGTCCCCCGTCCCGTCCCCCGACCCCCTGGAATTTAGCCAGCCGCCGGCCAGAGCAGTGCTGAAGCTGTAGTTTCTCCTTCCAGCTAGTCTGTGAATCGATACATTTGAAGACTCCTCTCCTCTTTCTTTCTTTTTCTCCTCCTCTGCCCATAATGATCGGTAATTACCTTTTAGCTCTGGCTGCTCTTCTCTTGCTTTTCCATCCATCCCATCTTTCTGCCCATGCACAACTCCCTCTCTCTCTCTCTCTCTCCCCCCTCATACTGTTTTCACTCTCTCTCTCTCTCTCTCTCTCTCTCTCTCTCTCTCTCTCTCTATTAAAAGGTGCTTTATTGACATGTTATCAGAGCAGTAGCAGGTCTGCGGTCTCTCCTCAGACGGACATGTTCTCTGGAGACTTGAACTAATGTTCACTAACCAAACAAGCCTTTGACAGAACACAACACATCAGAACAGGGCATTTAACGACCCCCAGAACCTCCCGCCTGACTCCCGACTCCCGACTCCCCTTTTATCCCAACCCCCAAAAAAACAAAAAAACAAAGCCAAGGTACAGCCCAATACATACCCTGATGATCCAAAGAAGTCACCCTGACCTGCTTGATTAATGCGTGACGTGTCTACAATTATCAGGTGGGGTGCAGGGGAAGAGGGGTTGGGTGGAGGGGGGTGGGGGGTACAGAGGAGTGGCGGGGCAGTAGTTTAGCGCCGCTAGCCAGCTCTGATTGGCTGCCTGTAATGTACCTCAGGGATAAGGCCTTACGGAGGGGAGATCTAACCCTGACATCCCCATCGCTGTCATCACCGTCGCCCCCTCTCTTCCTCTGTTTCTCTCTGTCTTCCTCTCCCTCCCTCCCTCCCCTATCTGTTCTCATATTTTTTTTTTTTTTTTTTTTTGGATGCTGTATCTTGTCCTCTGTCAATGCTGTGCCTTGCTCCTGTATGTGTCAGTAAGCAAAGTGGTTTACTAGCTCAAAAAAAAACAACCTTTGCCAAAGTCGATGGGAAAGTTAAGGTAGAGTTCTTTTCTAGGTTTTATTTATACTATATATTTGCATACAGTACTTTACATGCCAATTACAGTGCAATCTTCATTTATTTATTGTTTAAAGATTAAGAGACAAGTGTAGTTATATACTAATTTTTTTTTTCCTTGTAGCATGTTTTTTTTTCTTTTTCTTTTTTCTTTTTTTTTTTTAATGGATGTATGTTAGATTGTATGATTAAGGCCAGCATTCCTTATCTCAGTAACCCTTTAAGTATTTCTCTTACAGCTGTTGGGAACCTGTAGCTCATCAGTCCATGCATTGCAGTTATCATTGCCGTTTCAAACATGTAACCAAATGTATTTTGTTTTTCATCTCCTGTTGCGGCCGTGCACAGCCGAGCAGTTCTTGTAATGCTTAGAGAGACATGTAGCAAAGCAAGGCCTTAGGGTCAGTTCAAGTCATCTGTATTGGGATAAATGTCGCTGCCTTTGGCTTTTTTTTTCTGATTAGTGTTATAATGAAGCTTCTGATATCTTTTTACTGTTTTATTGCCAAAGTGCAGGCTTCTCGTGTCCAGTAGATGTTGCGTTTGCAGGCGTCTAAAAGGGTTTCTGTGATGTTCTTCTGTAAACGACACAGCATTACGATTATTATTATTATTGTTATTATTATTCTCTCAAAAGGAAAAAAAAAAAACATTAACTTGATCTGTGATTATGCTTCTTTTCATATTATCTTTTATTATTTTGTTTTGTAAAGCAAAATGTGCCATTTTGAAATGTAGCCCCTTTCGAAGGAGAGTTTTTAACACGACCTGATTTCACACTGAAAGGTAAAAAAAAAAAAAAAAAAAAAAAAAAAAAAGGCAAAAACAATCATACGATGATTTCAGGCAGATGATGACAATAATAATATTGCCGATTTCCTTGTTCAGGCTAGTGCTGGTATAGCAGTAGTTAGTATTTTGTATCCAGTATTTTGCTAAGAGATGATATACAGAGATATCTATAGAGCTATAGAATGAGATGGTAATACATTATGACTAACAGAGTTAAAAGCACTTTTTTTATGCCGAGCATTAGTCTTGTTGAGGTTAATAAGAGCGAGAGGAGAACCCGAGGTCCATCGCTCTGTTCCAAACACTACTGCCAACGCCGTCTGTTACATTCATTGGCATTATTCTCTCGTTGGCGTCACTGTGACATTGGCATTACTGGAGCGCGGCTCTGTCCTTCTCGGATGGCACCCTGCTGTCTGTAGAATGCAAACTACGGCAACAAAGAAAGTACAGTTCATAGGGAGTATGGTTTCCCTTTCTCAGACGTGCTCACGGTGTGTGCACCTAGCCCGTTGCATTGTTAGTCGACAGGGCTTGATATGTGAGTTGTCCTGTCCTGAAACCCCTTTATGTGGTGTCGCCCATCCAGAGCCCCATTATTCTTCCCCCCCCCCCCCTTTCAGGCCGTAAATGCTCAATGGAGAGCAGAGGAGTTTGGCCGAACTCAGGCTAGTCGCGTTAGGGTTGTTTGGTCAGAGGTTAGCACAGTGCTGACAGAAAGTCTGTGTGTTTGTGGGCTGGGTACTCCCTTTATGTGCTTTTTGTTTTTTAATTTTTTTATAAATGCTGGTGATTTTAAAGACACCCCCGCCCCTTCACCCCCACCCTGCAGCTCCTGCACATTTGGCTTGTATGTCAAAAATGAGAGACGATTTTTTTTTTTTTTTTTTTTGCCCAGCAACCCCACGTCTGTGCCTTCTGATCAATTTTATTTTTGTCTTCACATTTTATTTTATTTTGTACGTTTAACAGTTAGTAGAGAATTTTGACTGAGAATTTGGCGATTTGACAAAACGTTCAGAGACTCACAGGTATTTAACTATTTTTTAAGCGAAACAAAAAAAAGAAACATATTTTTACCTCACGATTTAAAAACAAACATTCCAATGTTGTCATGGTCTACGAATTGAGAAAAAAAAAAGAAATTCATGCATTTCTTCTTGTATTGTAAATGTTAGACATTTTCATATGCATTATATAAAAGAAACTGCCATATCAATTTTAATGTATAGATTTTTGCAAATACTACCCTATGTATGTAAGACGTAACTGTATCGGTAGCGTATATATAATATATTTATGCCCAATAAATGTTTTGATTTTTTTTTTCTGACTTTGGTTGCACGTGTATGTTTTATTGTGTGTGTCATTATTCATCAGCACTTCTACCTACACACAGCTCTACGCATAGTTCTGTGCATCGACTCATGCTTTTTTTATGGATTACTTTCCGACAGATAAAGATAGATCTGGTATACAAACTAACAGCATGTTCCGCTGACATTTACTTTTGTGCAGCAGTATTGATTTTCTATCTTCAAGATTCAATGAGAGAATGATGACTCTGCTCTCATCAGATACACCTTTATGAACTGTTGAACACAGCTGAGTGGTAACCAAGATTTATAATATAGAGGTTTAAATCATGATTAATAGTCTTGAGTTATGTCTCAAAACAGTGGTGATTCTTCAAGTGGATGACATCTTTAATGTCACAGAGACTCATGTATGTAATTAAAGGCACTTTTGTCTTGTCACACTCAAAAGTTTTAAAGGATGTAAAGTGAGTGTGTGAGTGTCCATTTAAGCCGGACTATCAGCGTTGAGGTGTGTCAGATCTAGATTTACTCTCCTGTGACTTTGATAGCGGAGAAGAATAAATCACACTTATGACTATCATCTGAGGCTACCAGAGAGAGTCTGCTGCTCTGCAATTCCCCTCATCCTTCGGCGACCCAAGGATAACAGGGGAATAATATTCTTTGACCTTTTGTGTGAGCTTTCACACGGATTCATTCAAAGGGGTGTCAAAAGGGAATAATTAAATAAGCGTTAGCAAAACAGCACTCTTCCACTGGCATACGCTTGTCCTCTTTATACAATTAAACAATATATAGGCCTACAGTATACAATTATACAAATATATGCTATCGTTAAACTTTCATACAGGAATCGTACAAGAAACCCTTGTTCTTGAGAAATGCCCTGTAAGCTGTATCTATGCTGTAACTCGCTCTACCAGACAGTGAACTGTAGTACGGCTAAAGCTGAAGGGTAGAGTGCTCAGAAGGACATAATACAGCAGGAGTTTTGGTAGGGTAAATTACTGGCCAAAAACCCTTGTTCTTGAGACAATTTAAGTGACTGAATATGGTATAACGGTAACCATAAGGTTGGCAGTTTGATCCCAGGCTCCTCCGTTCCACCTGTCAGAGTGGCCTGGAGCAAGAAATTGAACCCTAATTTGCTCCCCTGCTCCATAGCAGCCCACTACTACTAAATGTTTTGGATGGGTTCAAAGCAGATCAAATTTTTGTGCATCTATCTATATGTATATAATTGCATTCATAAAAGTTTGTTATGATCTGTGGTGTCCGATGTATCAATTCTGGCATCTTTGCAGCAGCTAACTTCTTGGGATTTTTTTGAACAAAAAATCCAATCGGCTGCTGTCTTGGAAGCAAAACCCAAAGGAGGAGGAATGTAATGTGCTTCTGTGGCTGTGTAATCACTGTTGGGGCACAAGTGTCCCTCTCCTTTCAGCAAAGAATCATGAGCACACCGTAGCATATACAAACAACTTTGCACGGTTGGTATACTTTTTCCACTTTAGTTCAGACTTAAATATCTCAGCAGCTATTGGACGGATTGCAATGAAACCTTGTCGAGACATTCATGGTCTCCAGAGGATGAAGCCTAATGACTTTTGGGATCCCTTAACTTGTCCTCTAGCGCCATCATGAAGTGAGCATTTGTGCTTGTAGGTGAAACGTTTAAATAATTGAAATGGATTTTGATTAGATTAAGCTCAGATATACTTTACCCTTCAGGATGAGATGTAGAACCGTAAGTGATCCCTTAACTTTTCCTCCAGCTCCATCATCAGGCAACAAATTCAATCATAGTATAGTGAACATGTTAGATCTACTAAAGATCATTTAAACATTGTGATTGTTTGCATGCTGATGTTTGCGTGTAGATCAACAACAGCCACACAGAGCCGCTAGCAACGCTGTTTGAAAGGATGCTTACTGCAGGATGTTTTGTCACCCTCAGAAGGATGCTCCAGATATATTAATGTGTCTGTACAGACTCCCGGGGGAGCACCTCTAGGATTCTGAGCCACCACAGACTCTCCAATAGATAAATGTCAAGTCTGCACAGAGGCCAGCACTTTGCTAAATCCATGCACCAAATGAATTTCAGCTTTCTCGAGGTTGCACATGCAAGTGCAAGCTGTACATGTACTTGTTTGCACACCAGCTAGAACCAATTGGCAACGAGTAGTCCTATCCTGTCCCTGCTGGTTTACCAAATAAAGAGGCTACTATATTTACAGTGCAGACACACGGTGATACAGATTTGAAATAGATGTCAACTCAACTTTTACGCCAACGTCCTCCTCTTTGTCTGAAAGGAATTTATTCCCTCCCACTGCACAGCCCACGCCTTAATAAACTATCCTGATGTCTGACTCATTGATTAAACCTCTCTTCTGTCACCTTTTGTTTTATTGTCCATTTTCACTGCACAATTGTTTTGAATAGGGATCTCTCGCCCCTGTTCTCTCACACCTCTCCCTCTCCTCACCAATCATCCACCCACTAACCATCTTCTACGAGTCCGCTTTTATTTCATTAATTCACTTCCTTCATTACTTTTTTTGGTTTTAACATCTTTTCAGTGTGGATTTTGCAGCCTGTTTTGATCAGGTACCTGATGTTGCCTCAAGCGAGGTGCCCTTTGAGTTCTGCGTGGCATCTGAGGACTTTGAAGCTGTCTTAGGTGATGGAGGGATGCTGTGCTGTGCCTTGTGGCCTCTAAAATACGGCCCCAGCAGGGTATCGGGAAAAAGATTACATGCCTTGTCAAAGTGCAGCAGCTCACGTCCGTCCTTACTAAGCTGCTTGGTCTTTACTTTAATGATGTCTAATGGTGATGGAAGGTAAATGTTAAGTGGTTTGTTTATTTCACATCCTGTCCTCGGTTTGAACCTGCTTCTCATACCTGTTGGTGACAATCTGCTACCTGATTTTAAATTGTGTGCCAGCTCGTGTAAAGAATATACAAATATTTTTTAACAAAAGGAAAGCAAAAAGCAGTTTTCTTTTTTCTTTTTTACTTTAACAAGACTTTATCGTCGACAGATACATTACCCAGTAGATGTTAACAGACATCTTTAAAAAAAAAAGGAAAATATGAATCAACTTTTACTGTTTGAATTATACATCCTGTAGATTAATAAATAGTATGTCATGACATCAGTATGTACAGGCAGAAACATTTATAAACAGATACATTCTTCAGAGCCCGGAGGCCATGTTTTGAAATCCAGTGCAGATTAGTGGAGGCTGCTGCGGTGATTTGGACTGCTGAAACCATCTGAGTGTAAAGCATTGAGTGTTTAGCATTACAAAGCATCTATTTACAATAAACGCAAGCACAATATCATCACTTATAGACAGTTTACTGATCCTCTTTGTCCAAAAGGGTGCTTGATACACTTTACAAAATGAAATTACTTATGTTTTTCCATCTTAAACATATTTAAAGAAAAGGCTAATTTAAAAAAAAACATATTCCTGTAGAATACTGTTGTATAGTTTGGCTCCTTTGGCATATCAGAATGGTTTTATTTTGGTTTACACACCATTGTGCACAGAAGAGTCACCCATGAAAATAGTTTCCACTGGGCACCCATGCAATCCTTTTATTTGAAGCAATTTAAAACCAAAATTTGGTAAATCAATAAACAAGACAAGTGAGACATACATAATATAAATTACATAGAGCCTTTTTTTTTCATTTAACCTTTGAAGAAGTCACTCAGCCTGCTCACACTGAACACTTTCATGCCACAGATGAATCCACAGGACAGCTGACTGCTCTTGTACTTGTATGAAGGTGTGAGTGGCTCCCAACGGTCTTCATCACTTACCAGAGTTGAGCATTGCTTCAAGAAGCATAAAAAAACATGTCAAATCAGACAAATGTGCTACGCTGTGTTGTATGATTGGATCCTGTCTCCACAAAGCTGGAATAAACAGAAAAGGCCCAGTGCTGTGTGGCGTATGTAGTTAACTTATCAGCACACTTGAGATGGCTGAAATCAACAATGTTTCCATGTTCACAAGATTCAGAAGGCTGAGGCATTTATGGCCCCTCAAATGTTGATTTTTTAACGATCTCACCAATCTTTTTGTTTTTCATCAAACGCACCAAACTGATACTTAATGGAATAATTCATTCTTAAACACTCCTCTGGTACTTTTTCTCCACATGATTTCTTTTAAATTGCAAGAACCTGCAGCTTGAACGATGTTGGTCACTTAACAAGAATGAAGTATAATTACAAAAATGTAAGACGTAATTATGCATTCTGTAAATTATCTCACAAATGACTTTGCTTTGTGGTTCCAACCTTGGCATTCGGAACACACTTCTGTGCAGCACATGGCTGCACAGGAACATCAACTATCTTCATTTCAGGGACACAGGAACACGGCTTGGACTTGCATTCACAAGAAACGGGTCATTCAGCATGTCAACAATGACTAAAAGTGACATATTTACCCTCTCTCTAACAATTTACAGATAATCACATCCAAAAACATGACACCTGGCACACAGCACACACATGCAAATACTCTTTCTCTCTCTTTCTTGCATACACACCAACACACACACACACACACACACACACACACACACACACACACACACACACACACACACACACACACACACACTGCACTCCCTCTCTGAACGAGTACAGAGCAGTGTCACAAGTTCTACAGTGCTTTCTTTGTCATCCAGAGTATGAATACAATATAAGGCAATTGTAGATGTCTTTTGTATCTATAAATGTGCGTTTTGTTGTTCACATTTGGATCAATATAAACACTTCAGGCTGTGTATTTCTTGCACTCCACCAGTCTAGCTTTTGAAATGCTGCTGAGTGTGCTGTGGAATGAATGAATGAATGAATGAATGAATGAGCGGGCACTTGCTGAAATAATCCAACAAGAAAATGAAGAAAAAAAAAAAAAGAAATCTAAATTTAATGATGCATGTTGACAAAGGTGATAGAGGATTGTAGCTTTTTGTGACTCGAGCTTTTTCTCTTACTGGTTTTTTTGTGTTTTTTTTTTAAGTCCAAGGCGCGCTCACATGTTCAGAGCGAGCTTTACTTCCTCTCAGACAGAAATAATGGCTCTTAGCTCAGTGTAATCAATGTATGCCTGCTAGTTCTGACTTTGACAGCCACACATTCAGAAGCTGACTGTGGATTCCGTCCAGCCGTTCGAGCCGTCTCCCTTCATGCTGCTGGCTGTGCGGCTGCGCGGCGGCTGACTGTCGGCCAGGCCGAAGAGGCGCGCCGCTGCGCCCCGGTACTTCCAGGACATGGTGTTATAGAGGATGGGGTTGATGGCGGCGCTCAGGTAGAAGAGGACCACGGACACCAAGTTGCAGTATTCGGACAACACAGACAGCAGCGGGGACGGGGCGTCCAGAGAGCGAAAGTGCACGTAGCGACCCACATGGAACGGCAACCAGCACAGGACAAAGGCCAGCACCACCACCACTGGAGGAGCAGGAGGAGGAGGAGAGGAAGATGATGAAGAGGAGGAGTAAAAGGAGAGGGTGGGGTGGAGAGAGGAGAGGAGAGGGGAAGACAAATATTTCAAATTTCGAACAATCTTAAGATAAGATAAGATAAGATAAAATAATCCTTTATTAGTCCCGCAGCGGGGACATTTACAGGATTACAGCAGCAGAGAGGACAGTGCAAACAAGAGACATAGTGAATAAAAAAAAACAAGATCAAAATAAGTATTATAAATAAGCAAATGAGCAATAAAAAACTGTAAAAAACAGTAAAAAACAGTAAAAAACAGTAAAAACAGTAAAAAACAGTAAAGAACAGTAAAGAACAGTAGAGAAACCACAGTAACTGAAATATTATATATACAGACAGAAAACTATTATAACTATTGTATTATAACTACATCTAATTGTCAATTTTCTTCTTCTATTTTACAAAGCAGGTTGGTATGTGTGTGTGTGTGTGTGTGTGTGTGTGTGTGTGTGTGTGTGTGTGTGTGTGTGTGTGTGTGTGTGTGTGTGTGTGTGTGTGTGTGTGTGTGTGTGTGCGTAATCTGGCACACACTCACCGAGCATCTTGATGGTCTGCCTGTTGCTCTTGTCCCGGTGAGCCACCCGGGAGCTGATGCTCGTCTCCCTGTCTCTCTGCCACAGCCGGCGGCCTATGAGGCTGTAGAGCACCGTGAGGCAGAACACCGGCATGAAGAAGAAGACCGAGTTCAGCCACACCATGGCTCCCATCAGGCCCGACTCCACCGCGTAGTGCGTCATCTTGCACTCCCGGGTGTCTCCGGCCTCCAGGGAGAAGAAGTCAGTCTCATTCATCATCCCTGAGCTGACATTTGGCCATATGCTGTCACGCTCCACTCCCACCATGACGAACACGGGTCCGGCGCTGAACAGCGACACTGTCCACAGGATTAGGATGAGAGCGCGCACACGCCTCTTGGTGACCAGGGCCTTTGCGCGCAGCGGGAAGCAGATGGCCAGGTAGCGCTCCACTGACAGCGCCGTGATGCTGAGGATGGTGGAGTAGGTGCACGACTCTGACACGAACTGAAAGAGCTTACAGAGCACGGCCCCGAACCGCCAGGGCCGGTACCTCCACATGCGGTACAGGTCCAGAGGCATGCAGATGAAGATGAGCAGGTCTGACACAGCCATGCTACACAGGTACAGGTTGGTTGTAGTGCGCATGTCCCGGTACTTACTGACCACCAGGATGGTCATGACATTCCCGGTCACCCCGATCGGAAACAGCAACGTGCAGGCGACGGTGATGACCGTGAGGAGAGGGATGGAGTAGTAGTTGAGAGGAGGAGGCACGCCGAAGCCAGTGTCCCCAGTGGCGTTGTGGGTCTCCTCCTCCCAGCTGCAGTTATGGGAGAGGCACTCCGAGAGATTGGGCCAAGAGGGCATGCTGTCGTCGCGCGGTTATTTGCGGGGCCGTGCCTGGCCCTGGCTGATAAAGGCACTCCAGATCTGGGACTTCTCGAGGCCCTCAGCGCTGCCCTTTTCTCCCATCATCATCATCATCATCATCATCAGCTGCGGAGGTTGATGGTGGAAGGTTGCCAGCCGTGCGTAAAAGTCAAGATCCGCGCTGCATCCTTAGTAAAAGCCTGTTTTTTTTGTTTTTTTTTACAGTGAAGGTGGAACGAGTCACAGTTCTCAGAGGACAAGGAAACTTCTGAGATTCTCTCCACAGGCTCACACAAACATGAGGCTATGTAAGGTCGATCCGAATGATCCACTTCATGTGCAACATGCACTCTAGAGTGTTTTGTGCTGAAAGTACTTCTTTTTAAAAGAAGAGTAGGCGTGTTGGGAACAAAACAAATGACCTGCTGGGTATTAATGAGCTACACATCACCTACCGAGAGGAGTGCGGAGGTGTATTCCAATCGAGACAGATGCAGCACAACAAAAGAAAAAAGAAAAGAGAAAAGAGAAAACACAGCACAAACATCTGTTATCCAAAAAATAGTGTTTTTAGATATTATAAAAAGAAAAATAACTGAATGAGCTCATGTCCCGCGTCCTTTCTGTCAGACAGAGCCACCAGCAGCTGTGTGCTTTGGCTAAAAATGAAACCTGAGAATCCTTCATGAGCCAAAGAGTCCCAAAGAGTTCCCATCACCAGCAAGCGCGTCTCTGTTCGCGCGTCAGACACAAACAAACCAGTTGATCCGAGGACGAGTTGCATGTGATGGTGAGTCAGAGGCAAGGTCGAAATGATGCGGCAGCAGCGGTCAACATCTGTCCTGGAAAAAAAAGGTGCCGGAGCTCAAACTCGGCCAAACACCAACGGATAAACAATAACCACAGTGAAAACAAATATTGTATGACGGAACGGAGACAGTTTTATAAAAGTCACAAGCACCAGGGTGGAGAGACGGATTGTCAACATAATCGCGAGTGGGACTACAAATGATTTAAGTAGAGTAAAGTAGTGGAGAATGATAAAGAAATTCACCCCAGTTTTCCATTTCTGCTCCTCTAGTAACGGTGCTTATCCTGTGTGTGAATCCTGTCTCCCAGTGTGCCAAACATCATATACAGGTGCAGTGGTGCTGCTAAGGGAGGGTGGTGTGGGGGGTCTACAGTCAGCCCAGTGCTGCAACGCCACCTAAAGGTGCTTTAGGGCAGTGGTGACTGGGGTAAATGCTCACCAAGTTTAGTAAGATCTGTTTACCACTAATGAGAAAGACTCACAAATAAACCACCTGCTGCAAAAGTGTGGCTTTGCAGCTGATCCTGGAAGGAGGTGAGGAAAAAAAGATATATATATATCCAATAGGGTTCAATTTAGTCATCAGCATTTACTCCTTAAAATAATCTGCATATCTGCACGATCTACAAAGAACTATTCGGGGTTAAGGTTTATAAAGTACAGTTTTTGCCTCCTGCGATCAAATCTTTGATGCTTAATATCTCAGATCTGTATTCTGCCCAGATTAAATCTCATAGATTCATTGCCACAAAGACTTCAATTTAATTATAGTCACTCTGATGCCAGATTTAATTCAAGGCTCCAATTTGCCCCCAGCGGAATGAGAACAGGGACCTTGATGTGGCACTTCTGAGTGTGCACCATTCCTGGCGTTTGCAAATTAGCAACGTGTTTCCACTCCCACCTTTTATTTGCAAATTGAATGCAGGTTTGGACACACAAACTGTTTTTATACACAGTATATGGAGAAAAGTCAGATTAAAGCTGTTGCATACTCCATAATGAGCTTAAAGCAGAGTCACTTTAGCAATTTTCTTTAACATTATATCGCCCCCTAATAAGATGGATATTGGCACCCAAAGGCAGCTAACAGTACCTAAAATGCCAAACTGAATAACAGGCTGTAAAAACTATAATTTCATGCCTTTTTTTGGCTGATTATTGATCATTGTCAATGACTTTAAAAAACAACTTTTAGATACATTCAGTGTTTGGACAATGTTGGTGAGCAGGAATGCAGTAAGGCCTATGTCCAAAGGAGTCTCTGTTCTTGTTTCTTTGATATTGTTCTTGATCTTTAAGTCAATAAATTGGGATTTAAACGTATCTTAACCACATTAAATCATTTTCATTTACTAGAGTCAGAGGCGAGACAGCAGTTAGTGACACTTTGCTAAGCTAGGCTGGCGACAAATTGATCTATGTGCCGATCTATGTGTTTCATCTCCATTTTAATTAGACATAGCAACAGATTTATTTTATGGCGCAATAAACTAAATTGGTTGTTTCAGTTCTGATCAATTTGCTCAGTTCCAAGGTCGATCATACTTATCACTCCTGTGTTTTGGCTGTGTAGTGGGTTGTCCAGAGTGAACACCACAAAGTGAACTTTGAGAAAATGATACGTGTAAGACTGTTGTGGTGGAAATTTCCAATACAATTTACTATACTAATACCCAATTTGTACTAGTACTATCTATGTCCCGAGATGAGTCCCAATGAGCGTTGAAATAATGATCAAATGACAAATGAAATGTCCTTGCGGTATTTTATTTCTTTGCATGGGGCGGCTGTGGCACATGAGGTAGAGCGCTTGACCCACAACCACAAGGTCGGTGGTTCGAACCCCTCTACAGGCAACATGCCGAGGTGTCCTTGAGCGAGACACCTAACCCCAAAATTGCTCCCCGGGCGCTTCATTGCAGCCCAAATGCAGAGAACCGAATTTCCCCATTGTGGGACTAATAAAGGCTTCCATCCATCTTCCGTAACCGCTTATCCAGTTAAGGGTCGCGGGGGTGCTGGAGCCGATCTCAGCTGTCAATGGGCGAAGGCAGGGTACACCCTGGACAGGTCGCCAGTCTGTCGCAGGGCTGACATATAGAGACAGACAACCATTCACACTCACATCCACACCTACGGGCAATTTAGAGTCATCAATTAACCTAAGCTGCATGTCTTTGGACTGTGGGAGGAAGCTGGAGAACCCGGAGAG